>NW_027509875.1:177500-180000 GCF_051311805.1 Agelaius phoeniceus
CCTCCGTCGCGGCCGTCGTCGTCGTCGTCGTCCCCGCCGCGCGCCGCGGGCGGGGTCAACCGCGCCGCGCCGGGGAGGGGCGCCCTGCCCCCCCCTCTCCGTGGCCCGGCCTCGGCGGAGAGGCCGCGGCGCGCGGTCGGCCGCGGGGGCCGACCCGCCCGCCTCGTGGTAACGGGCGACGCCCGGCAGAGAGCGCGCGCTCTCTGCCCCTTCCTCGGCCGCGGGGCGACGGCCGCCGGGGCCCGCCCGCGCTCTCTCTCCTGGGCCCGCCGCCGCGGTCTCTGGCGCGCGCGGCGGCGCCGCGTCCGGCGCGTCCGGCGCCTCTCTTCCCCTCGACGGCCTTTCCTTCCTCGAAGGCGCGGCGCGGCGGCGCCGTCGTCCGCCGGCCGTCCCCTGGCTCGACCGCCCCGCCCGCCGGTGGGGGGGGGCGAGCGCTCGGCGGGCCCTCCGGCGGCGGAGGCCCGCGAGCGCGGGCGACCCCGTGGCGAGCGGCGGCGGCGCCGCTCGACGGGTGTCCCTCCCTGCGGGGACGGTCGGCCGGACGGCGCCCGCCGTCGGCCGGCGGCGGTCCCGTCCCGGGCTCCGCTCGTCGCCTCGCCTCCGTCGCCCTTGCCCGCGCGGCCGCGTGTGGGCCGCGCAGGAAGGCGTGCGGGGGCGGCCGCGGGGGCGCTCCTCCCCGCCCGGTCTCCGCGTGCGAACGAGGAGAGCGGGCGTTGCCCCCCGGCTCAGCCGCCGCGGCGCCTTCCCGCCGGGCGCGTGCCCGAGGCGAGGGGCCCCGGCGGTGCGAGGCGGCGGCGGCGGTCCCGGGCGCGTGCCGCCCCGGCGGCGGCCGGGTCTGCCGTCCGGCAGGCCTCGGGCGCAGGCGACGCCGGCTCGGCTCTCGGTGGCGCCCGCCTCCGGGGCCGGCGGCGGAGCGCGTCCGCCGGTCGCTCGCCCGCCCGCCCGGCGGGGGAGCGGTCCCGCGGGAGGCGTGCCGGCGGGCTGTGCCGGTCGCCGTCGCGTGCCCGTCTCGAGCCCAGGGGAAAGGCCCGTGCCCGTGGTGGTGGGGGGAAGAGAGAGACAACGCCGGCCGCGCGGCGGCGCGGCGGCGCTCCGCGCCAGGCCCGCGGCGTCGGGGCCGAGGGGAGAGCCGGCGCGGCGCGGGGGCCGACGGCCGCGCGCCCCCGGCCGCGTGCCGTGTGCGTTGTGCGCGTCGTCCCGTGAAAGCGAGAAGCGGGCGGGCCGCCCTGTGCCCCCCGCGTGTCCGGCGCGCGCCGCCCGGCCCTCCGCGCGGAGGCCGGGCCGAGCCCGGGCGCCTGGGCCGCCTCCGAAGGACGGCGTGGGTGAGGTCGGCGTCTCCCCTCGCGGGGGGAGGCGGTCGGGGGCGCGGGCTCCCCCGCCTCTTGGCCGGCCTTCGGAGAGTGGGTTTGTTTTTTTCCTTTTTTTTCCTCCCGTTTTCCGTGTGCTCGTACGGTCTCGGAAGCCAGGCCGCGCGCCCGCGCGTCCTCGGCGGCATTGTCCTAAACCAAAAAAGGGGCCGCTCTGGCGTGAGCGGTGCCCGAAAGGCAGACAACTCTTAGCGGTGGATCACTCGGCTCGTGCGTCGATGAAGAACGCAGCTAGCTGCGAGAATTAATGTGAATTGCAGGACACATTGATCATCGACACTTCGAACGCACTTGCGGCCCCGGGTTCCTCCCGGGGCTACGCCTGTCTGAGCGTCGCTTGACGATCAATCGCCGTCCGGGGGCCACCCCGGCGGCGCGGCTGGGGTCGCCTCGCAGGCCCGTCGCCCGCGGCGGGCGGCTGCGGCGGCGGCGGCGGCGGCGTGCCGCCGGTGGCCGGAGGGGAAGGCGGTCAGGGGTGTTGGGCGAGGGAAGCGCTTCCCTCGGCGGGCCTCGATCCCTTCCCTGCGGGCCCGGCGGGCGTCGCCGCGGTCGTCGTCGTCGTCGCCGCCGCGCGAGGGCCTTCGTCCCCCTAAATGCAGACTCGGGGAGCGCTCCGTAGCTCCCCGCTCCCGGAGCGAGCCGCTGGGGCGGAGCTCGTCCTCGCCGCGGGGCCGCGCCGCGGATGCGGCGGCGCGGCGGCCTCGGGGAGAGCGAGAGACGGCGTCGAAAGGCGCCGCCGAGCGAGGGCCGAGAGAGAAAGAGAAGCAAGGGAGAGGGGCGAGAAGGGGAGGCGAGGCGCGGGCCTCGCCCCCGGCCTTCCCCCCCGCGCGGGCGGCTGTCTGCGGGTGGGTACCGCGGCGGTACCGTGCCGTGCTGCCGCGCGCGCGAGGCGAGAGCGCCGGGGACGGGGGGGGGTTCCGACCCCCCTCCTCTCCCTTCGCCCGCGCCCCCCCCCCCCCCCTCTTCTGTCTCGGTCTCGGGGCGCGCCCGAAGGGCGCCGTCGCTCCCCTCTCTCTCCCCTTCGCCGAGGCCGTCGCACACGCCGCCGCCGCCCGGCCGGTCCTCCCGCGCGGGGCCGTCTCTGCCGCGCTTCCCTTTTCGGTTCTCGTCTCCGGGATGGGGCTCTCCGTCTC
>NW_027509875.1:187500-192500 GCF_051311805.1 Agelaius phoeniceus
TAGACCTGTTGTCCCAGGCCCCTTGGGGTAGACCTGTTGTCCCGGGCCGCCGGGGTAGACCTGTTGTCCCGGGCCTCCGGGGTAGACCTGTTGTCCCGGGCCGCCGGGGTAGACCTGTTGTCCCAGGCCTTCAGGGTAGACCTGTTGTCCCGGGCCTCCGGGGTAGACCTGTTGTCCCGGGCCTTCAGGGTAGACCTGTTGTCCTAGGCTTCGGGGTAGACCTGATGTCCTAGGCTTCGGGGTAGACCTGATGGCCGAGGCCCCTTGGGTAGACCTGTTGTCCCAGGCCCCTTGGGGTAGACCTGTTGTCCCGGGCCGCCGGGGTAGACCTGATGTCCTGCGCTTCCGGGGTAGACCTGATAGCCCAGGCCCCTTGGGGTAGACCTTTTGTCCCAGGCCCTGGGGGTAGACCTGTTGTCCCCGGGCGGGCCCTCGCCTACGGCAGCCCGGCCCCTTGGCTAGACCTGTTGTCCCAGGCCCCTAGGGTAGACCTGTTGTCCCAGGCTCTTGGCTAGACCTGTTGTCCCGGGCCGGCCTTGGCCTACGGCAGCCTAGCAAGCGGCAAAAGGATGCAGACAGCGCCGGGGAGGCTGATGGGGGAGGGCGGGGCGCCCCCAACCGCCCATGGCCGGCTGCGCTTGCCACAGAGCGGGCAGGGCCAGGGGCCGGGGCAGGGCCAGGGAGAGAGGGCACGCCAGAGCGTGAATGCCTATGGGCGGGCCGGCGGGCGGCTGCGCGCGCGCGGGTGGCAGGGGGCCGGGTGGAGGTGGCTGGGGAGGGGTTGGCGAGGGGGCGGGGATGGTTGGCCGCGCCTTCCTTTCACGCGCAGCGGTGTGGTAGCCTGCAGGCGTGGCCGTGCGTTAGGGTTAGGGTTAGGGTTAGTTGGGGGGGGGGGGGGGGTTAGGGTTAGGGTTAGGGTTAGGGTTAGTGGGGGGGGGGGGTTAGGGTTAGGGTTAGGGTTAGGGTTAGTGGGGGGGGGGGTTAGGGGGTTAGGGTTAGGGTTAGGGTTAGTGGGGGGGGGGTTAGGGTTAGGGTTAGGGTTAGGGTTAGGGTTAGTGGGGGGCGGGGGGAGTTAGGGTTAGTGTTAGGGTTAGGGTTAGTCGGGGGCGGGGGGAGTTAGGGTTAGGGTTAGGGTTAGTTGGGGGGGGGGGGTGCGTGTCACTGTTTCTGTCTCTGTGCGGACCAGGGCCGGTGGCTTCGTGCCGGCCCCGGGCGCCTCGGCACCGAGTCCCCACGGCCCCCTAGAGTCACGTCGAGGGCCCAAGACCTCTGCGGACCGTGAAACAACCCGCCCGAAAGCTACACACAGCGCCTGTGTGCTGGCGGCGGTGCCGGCGGCCGCCGTCGCCTCTACCGGCGGGCGGGGCGGGGCGGGGCGGGGAGGGGAGGGGCGCGGCGGGGCGAGCCGCATCGGGGCCAGGGGGGCCGGCCTGGGTAGGTTCCACCCCAGGAGGGCGTGGCGGGGCAGGGCGGGGGGTGGGTGGTGGGGGCGCTGTTTGGCCAGGTCAGCGTGTCAGCAGGCAGAGCACCGGCCTCGGCTTGCCCGTCGGCTCGGCTGGGGGCGCTTCCGATACGAAAGAAAAAGAAATCAAATGGGTCAATTTTTGGGTTGGTTTGCTTTCCCGGATAAGTTTCTCGTTCCAAGCAAATAGAAGAGCCATTCTTTCAGGAAAGGAGAAAAGAAAAAGGGGCGGGGCGGGGGGGGGCCCGGGGGGGTGGGGGACAACCCAAGAAAACCCAAATCCAAACCACAAGCCCCCCAACCCCCCCAAAAAAAACAACCTCAAAAATCAGTATCAGAGAAAGCCAAAGCAACTGGAAAAAACCCCCAAAAAACCCCCAAAACAGCCCCCCCCCCCCCCCCAGAAAAACAAAACAAAACAAAATACCAAAGCAAACCCAAACCAAATCCCCCCAAAGAACAACAACAAAAAAATGGAAAACATGTCATGGTCTTGAAAGGGGGGGGTGGGGTTGGGGTTCATTGTGTGGGACGGGGGGTCGATCGAGCCATCTGGCTCCGGGGTGTTATGAGGCTGTGAGCTTCGCCCGGCTCCGGGGTCGCTGGGCACGGCGAGGTGCCCGGGCGGCGGGCGACAACAGGGGGACAGCAGGTCTACCATGGATCCGAGCCGGACCCGGCTCATCAGGTCTACCCCGGCGGCGGCTGGGGACATCAGGTCTACCCCGGCTCCGGCCGGGGACATCAGGTCTACCCCGGCTGCGGCCGGGGACATCAGGTCTACCCCGGCTGCGGCCGGGGACAACAGGTCTACCTCCGCTGCGGCCGGGGACATCAGGTCTACCCCGGCTGCGGCCGGGGACATCAGGTCTACCCCGGCTGCGGCCGGGGACATCAGGTCTACCCCGGCTCCGGTCGGGGACATCAGGTCTACCCCGGCTCCGCCCGGGGACATCAGGTCTACCCCGGCTGCGGCCGGGGACAACAGGTCTACCCCGGCTCCGGCCGGGGACATCAGGTCTACCCCGGCTCCGCCCGGGGACATCAGGTCTACCCCGGCTCCGGTCGGGGACATCAGGTCTACCCCGGCTCCGCCCGGGGACATCAGGTCTACCCCGGCTGCGGCCGGGGACATCAGGTCTACCCCGGCTGCGGCCGGGGACATCAGGTCTACCCCCGCTGCGGCCGGGGACATCAGGTCTACCCCGGCTCCGCCCGGGGACATCAGGTCTACCCCGGCTGCGGCCGGGGACATCAGGTCTACCCCGGCTGCGGCCGGGGACATCAGGTCTACCCCGGCTGCGGCCGGGGACATCAGGTCTACCCCGGCTCCGGCCGGGGACAACAGGTCTACCTCCGCTGCGGCCGGGGACATCAGGTCTACCCCGGCTGCGGCCGGGGACATCAGGTCTACCCCGGCTCCGGTCGGGGACATCAGGTCTACCCCGGCTCCGCCCGGGGACATCAGGTCTACCCCGGCTGCGGCCGGGGACAACAGGTCTACCCCGGCTCCGGCCGGGGACATCAGGTCTACCCCGGCTGCGGCCGGGGACATCAGGTCTACCCCGGCTCCGCCCGGGGACATCAGGTCTACCCCGGCTCCGGCCGGGGACATCAGGTCTACCCCGGCTGCGGCCGGGGACAACAGGTCTACCCCGGCTCCGGTCGGGGACAACAGGTCTACCTCCGCTGTGGCCGGGGACATCAGGTCTACCCCGGCTCCGGTCGGGGACAACAGGTCTACCCCGGCTCCGGCCGGGGACATCAGGTCTACCCCGGCTGCGGCCGGGGACATCAGGTCTACCCCGGCTGCGGCCGGGGACATCAGGTCTACCCCGGCTCCGGCCGGGGACAACAGGTCTACCCCGGCTCCGGCCGGGGACATCAGGTCTACCCCGGCTCCGGTCGTGGACATCAGGTCTACCCCGGCTGCGGCCGGGGACATCAGGTCTACCCCGGCTCCGGCCGGGGACATCAGGTCTACCCCGGCTGCGGCCGGGGACATCAGGTCTACCCCCGCTGCGGCCGGGGACATCAGGTCTACCCCGGCTCCGGTCGTGGACATCAGGTCTACCCCGGCTCCGGTCGGGGACATCAGGTCTACCTCGCTCCGGGGTCCGCCGGGGGCCGGCCTTGCCCCCTGGTGGCGGGCGCCGGCCGGGGACATCAGGTCTACCCCGCTCCGGCGGGACTTAGTGCAATTTCGGCGCCGGCCGGGTAGACCTGTTGTCCCGGCCGTCTGCGGAAGTTCACCAAGGGGTCGCTGTTGTCGGCCGCCTCCGGCTGCGTCATGGTAGGAGGCGGCCTGCGTTGGCGCCCCTCCCCGGTCGAGCTGCATTGGTCCTCTTGGAGGCCTGGCCGGCTTTGGACTCGTCTGTCCGTCTTATGGGAGCGAGGTGACGGGCCGCATCCCCGCAGGTTGACCCCGTACCTGCGTCCGAGGCGGAGCGGAGCGGCCGCGCGTGCGGTCGCCAGGGCCAAGCGAGTGCCGCCTAGCCGGGACGAAGCGCGCGTGCCTTTGTGTCCCGGCTCCCGTCCTTCCCAGGGAAAAGTGGGTCCAGTTGGCGAGGCGAGAGAGAAGGGGCCGCGCGAAAGAGGCGGATCCGCGGAGGCGAGAGAGAAGGGCCGCGCAAGAGCGGATCCGGAGAAGGCCGAGAGAGAGAGCAAGAAGGGGGCGAAAGACGATCCGAGAAAGCTGCTCGCCGGCCCCGAGGCGAGGCGGGGAGAGAGAGCCGAGAGAGCGAGAGCGAGCCCAGAGAGAGAGTTGCCGAGAGAGAAGAGAGAAAGAGAAGCCGCGAGCAGCGTGTCCCGCTCCGGCCCGGCTTCTGCCGGTCGATTGGCCACGGGGGGGGGCGGCCCCCCCCGGGCACCGGTGGCGGGCGAGGCGGCGGCGCCTCGTCCCTTTTCTGCCCGGCCTTAAGCCGGGGGCCCGCTCGGCGGGCGCGGTTTTGGGCCCGTCGGTCCGCCTCGGCGGTGGCGGCGGTGCTCGGCCCGCGTTGGAGAAGCCGTCCCCCTCCCT
Organism: Agelaius phoeniceus; assembly: GCF_051311805.1. Lineage (NCBI taxonomy): Eukaryota > Metazoa > Chordata > Aves > Passeriformes > Icteridae > Agelaius > Agelaius phoeniceus. The sequence continues at coordinate 191,982 of NW_027509875.1, forward strand.
CGGCCTTAAGCCGGGGACCCGCCTTGTGGCGGGCAGAATTTTTGGGCCTAGTTTTTTTTTTTTTTTTTTTTTTTTTCGAACTTGCCGGGCCCGGCACCCGACGGAGAGCCCCCCGGACTGGTCCTGGGCGAGGCGGCGGCGCCTCGCCTACCTCGGTCGTGGCCGGATCGACTGAGCCGCTTGTGCCGGGCGGGGCCGGCTTTGCCGCTTTGCCGGGTCGGTTGCTTTCGGTTGAGGCGGGCGGAGTGTGGGGGGCACCCGCCAGGCCTCCTCCGCGGGCCTTGTGTCTTTTTCTCTGGCGGCCCTAAGCCGCGGCACTGAGGAGCGTTGCGACGACAGCGCGAGGCGGGATGCCGGTGAGTCCGTGGTGGGGAGGCAGTTGAGGCCCGTCACTCGGCCCCCCCGCTGCGGGCCCCTGGCCCCGTGGCCCCCGTGGCTAGCACGGGGCGTTGCGAACGCGCCTCCGTGTGCCTTTTTCTTTTGTCGTGCCGTCCCCCGGCCTTCTTTGTTCCGGCAGGG
>NW_027509875.1:205000-212500 GCF_051311805.1 Agelaius phoeniceus
GGTAGACCTGATGTCCGGGGCCTCCGGGGTAGACCAGTTGTCCCGGGCCCCTGGGGTAGACCTGTTGTCCCAGGCTCCTTGGGGTAGACCTGATGTCCCGGGCCACCGGGGTAGACCTGATGTCCGGGGCCTCCGGGGTAGACCTGATGTCCGGGGCCTCCGGGGTAGACCTGATGTCCGGGGCCTCCGGGGTAGACCAGTTGTCCCGGGCCCCTGGGGTAGACCTGTTGTCCCAGGCTCCTTGGGGTAGACCTGATGTCCCGGGCCACCGGGGTAGACCTGATGTCCGGGGCCTCCGGGGTAGACCTGATGTCCGGGGCCTCCGGGGTAGACCAGTTGTCCCGGGCCCCTGGGGTAGACCTGTTGTCCCAGGCTCCTTGGGGTAGACCTGATGTCCCGGGCCACCGGGGTAGACCTGATGTCCGGGGCCTCCGGGGTAGACCTGATGTCCGGGGCCTCCGGGGTAGACCTGATGTCCGGGGCCTCCGGGGTAGACCAGTTGTCCCGGGCCCCTGGGGTAGACCTGTTGTCCCAGGCTCCTTGGGGTAGACCTGATGTCCGGGGCCACCGGGGTAGACCTCATGTCCGGGGCCTCCGGGGTAGACCTGATGTCCGGGGCCTCCGGGGTAGACCAGTTGTCCCGGGCCCCTGGGGTAGACCTGTTGTCCCAGGCTCCTTGGGGTAGACCTGATGTCCCGGGCCACCGGGGTAGACCTGATGTCCGGGGCCACCGGGGTAGACCTGATGTCCGGGGCCTCCGGGGTAGACCTGATGTCCGGGGCCTCCGGGGTAGACCAGTTGTCCCGGGCCCCTGGGGTAGACCTGTTGTCCCAGGCTCCTTGGGGTAGACCTGATGTCCCGGGCCACCGGGGTAGACCTCATGTCCGGGGCCTCCGGGGTAGACCTGATGTCCGGGGCCTCCGGGGTAGACCAGTTGTCCCGGGCCCCTGGGGTAGACCTGTTGTCCCAGGCTCCTTGGGGTAGACCTGATGTCCCGGGCCACCGGGGTAGACCTGATGTCCGGGGCCTCCGGGGTAGACCTGATGTCCGGGGCCTCCGGGGTAGACCAGTTGTCCCGGGCCCCTGGGGTAGACCTGTTGTCCCAGGCTCCTTGGGGTAGACCTGATGTCCGGGGCCACCGGGGTAGACCTCATGTCCGGGGCCTCCGAGGTAGACCAGTTGTCCCGGGCCCCTGGGGTAGACCTGTTGTCCCAGGCTCCTTGGGGTAGACCTGATGTCCCGGGCCACCGGGGTAGACCTGATGTCCGGGGCCTCCGGGGTAGACCAGTTGTCCCGGGCCCCTGGGGTAGACCTGTTGTCCCAGGCTCCTTGGGGTAGACCTGATGTCCCGGGCCACCGGGGTAGACCTGATGTCCGGGGCCTCCGGGGTAGACCTGATGTCCGGGGCCTCCGGGGTAGACCAGTTGTCCCGGGCCCCTGGGGTAGACCTGTTGTCCCAGGCTCCTTGGGGTAGACCTGATGTCCCGGGCCACCGGGGTAGACCTGATGTCCGGGGCCTCCGGGGTAGACCAGTTGTCCCGGGCCCCTGGGGTAGACCTGTTGTCCCAGGCTCCTTGGGGTAGACCTGATGTCCCGGGCCACCGGGGTAGACCTGATGTCCGGGGCCTCCGGGGTAGACCTGATGTCCGGGGCCTCCGGGGTAGACCTGATGTCCGGGGCCTCCGGCGTAGACCAGTTGTCCCGGGCCCCTGGGGTAGACCTGTTGTCCCAGGCTCCTTGGGGTAGACCTGATGTCCCGGGCCGCCGGGGTAGACCTGATGTCCGGGGCCTCCGGGGTAGACCTGATGTCCGGGGCCTCCGGGGTAGACCAGTTGTCCCGGGCCCCTGGGGTAGACCTGTTGTCCCAGGCTCCTTGGGGTAGACCTGATGTCCGGGGCCACCGGGGTAGACCTCATGTCCGGGGCCTCCGAGGTAGACCAGTTGTCCCGGGCCCCTGGGGTAGACCTGTTGTCCCAGGCTCCTTGGGGTAGACCTGATGTCCCGGGCCACCGGGGTAGACCTGATGTCCGGGGCCTCCGGGGTAGACCAGTTGTCCCGGGCCCCTGGGGTAGACCTGTTGTCCCAGGCTCCTTGGGGTAGACCTGGTGTCCCGGGCCACCGGGGTAGACCTGATGTCCGGGGCCTCCGGGGTAGACCTGATGTCCGGGGCCTCCGGGGTAGACCTGATGTCCGGGGCCTCCGGGGTAGACCAGTTGTCCCGGGCCCCTTGGGTAGACCTGTTGTCCCAGGCTTCGGGGTAGACCTGTTGTCCCAGGCCTTCAGGGTAGACCTGTTGTCCCGGGCCGCCGGGGTAGACCTGTTGTCCTAGGCTTCGGGGTAGACCTGTTGTCCCGGGCCGCCGGGGTAGACCTGTTGTCCCGGGCCGCCAGGGTAGACCTGATGTCCTAGGCTTCGGGGTAGACCTGATGGCCGAGGCCCCTAGGGTAGACCTGTTGTCCCGGGCCTCCGGGGTAGACCTGTTGTCCCAGGCCCCTTGGGGTAGACCTGATGTCCTAGGCTTCGGGGTAGACCTGATGGCCGAGGCCCCTTGGGTAGACCTGTTGTCCCAGGCCCCTTGGGGTAGACCTGTTGTCCCGGGCCGCCGGGGTAGACCTGTTGTCCCGGGCCTCCGGGGTAGACCTGTTGTCCCGGGCCGCCGGGGTAGACCTGTTGTCCCAGGCCTTCAGGGTAGACCTGTTGTCCCGGGCCTCCGGGGTAGACCTGTTGTCCCGGGCCTTCAGGGTAGACCTGTTGTCCTAGGCTTCGGGGTAGACCTGATGTCCTAGGCTTCGGGGTAGACCTGATGGCCGAGGCCCCTTGGGTAGACCTGTTGTCCCAGGCCCCTTGGGGTAGACCTGTTGTCCCGGGCCGCCGGGGTAGACCTGATGTCCTGCGCTTCCGGGGTAGACCTGATAGCCCAGGCCCCTTGGGGTAGACCTTTTGTCCCAGGCCCTGGGGGTAGACCTGTTGTCCCCGGGCGGGCCCTCGCCTACGGCAGCCCGGCCCCTTGGCTAGACCTGTTGTCCCAGGCCCCTAGGGTAGACCTGTTGTCCCAGGCTCTTGGCTAGACCTGTTGTCCCGGGCCGGCCTTGGCCTACGGCAGCCTAGCAAGCGGCAAAAGGATGCAGACAGCGCCGGGGAGGCTGATGGGGGAGGGCGGGGCGCCCCCAACCGCCCATGGCCGGCTGCGCTTGCCACAGAGCGGGCAGGGCCAGGGGCCGGGGCAGGGCCAGGGAGAGAGGGCACGCCAGAGCGTGAATGCCTATGGGCGGGCCGGCGGGCGGCTGCGCGCGCGCGGGTGGCAGGGGGCCGGGTGGAGGTGGCTGGGGAGGGGTTGGCGAGGGGGCGGGGATGGTTGGCCGCGCCTTCCTTTCACGCGCAGCGGTGTGGTAGCCTGCAGGCGTGGCCGTGCGTTAGGGTTAGGGTTAGGGTTAGTTGGGGGGGGGGGGGGGGTTAGGGTTAGGGTTAGGGTTAGGGTTAGTGGGGGGGGGGGTTAGGGTTAGGGTTAGGGTTAGGGTTAGTGGGGGGGGGGTTAGGGGGTTAGGGTTAGGGTTAGGGTTAGTGGGGGGGGGGTTAGGGTTAGGGTTAGGGTTAGGGTTAGGGTTAGTGGGGGGCGGGGGGAGTTAGGGTTAGTGTTAGGGTTAGGGTTAGTCGGGGGCGGGGGGAGTTAGGGTTAGGGTTAGGGTTAGTTGGGGGGGGGGGGTGCGTGTCACTGTTTCTGTCTCTGTGCGGACCAGGGCCGGTGGCTTCGTGCCGGCCCCGGGCGCCTCGGCACCGAGTCCCCACGGCCCCCTAGAGTCACGTCGAGGGCCCAAGACCTCTGCGGACCGTGAAACAACCCGCCCGAAAGCTACACACAGCGCCTGTGTGCTGGCGGCGGTGCCGGCGGCCGCCGTCGCCTCTACCGGCGGGCGGGGCGGGGCGGGGCGGGGAGGGGAGGGGCGCGGCGGGGCGAGCCGCATCGGGGCCAGGGGGGCCGGCCTGGGTAGGTTCCACCCCAGGAGGGCGTGGCGGGGCAGGGCGGGGGGTGGGTGGTGGGGGCGCTGTTTGGCCAGGTCAGCGTGTCAGCAGGCAGAGCACCGGCCTCGGCTTGCCCGTCGGCTCGGCTGGGGGCGCTTCCGATACGAAAGAAAAAGAAATCAAATGGGTCAATTTTTGGGTTGGTTTGCTTTCCCGGATAAGTTTCTCGTTCCAAGCAAATAGAAGAGCCATTCTTTCAGGAAAGGAGAAAAGAAAAAGGGGCGGGGCGGGGGGGGGCCCGGGGGGGTGGGGGACAACCCAAGAAAACCCAAATCCAAACCACAAGCCCCCCAACCCCCCCAAAAAAAACAACCTCAAAAATCAGTATCAGAGAAAGCCAAAGCAACTGGAAAAAACCCCCAAAAAACCCCCAAAACAGCCCCCCCCCCCCCCCCAGAAAAACAAAACAAAACAAAATACCAAAGCAAACCCAAACCAAATCCCCCCAAAGAACAACAACAAAAAAATGGAAAACATGTCATGGTCTTGAAAGGGGGGGGTGGGGTTGGGGTTCATTGTGTGGGACGGGGGGTCGATCGAGCCATCTGGCTCCGGGGTGTTATGAGGCTGTGAGCTTCGCCCGGCTCCGGGGTCGCTGGGCACGGCGAGGTGCCCGGGCGGCGGGCGACAACAGGGGGACAGCAGGTCTACCATGGATCCGAGCCGGACCCGGCTCATCAGGTCTACCCCGGCTGCGGCCGGGGACATCAGGTCTACCCCGGCTGCGGCCGGGGACATCAGGTCTACCCCGGCTCCGGTCGGGGACATCAGGTCTACCCCGGCTCCGCCCGGGGACATCAGGTCTACCCCGGCTGCGGCCGGGGACAACAGGTCTACCCCGGCTCCGGCCGGGGACATCAGGTCTACCCCGGCTGCGGCCGGGGACATCAGGTCTACCCCGGCTGCGGCCGGGGACAACAGGTCTACCTCCGCTGCGGCCGGGGACATCAGGTCTACCCCGGCTGCGGCCGGGGACATCAGGTCTACCCCGGCTGCGGCCGGGGACATCAGGTCTACCCCGGCTCCGGTCGGGGACATCAGGTCTACCCCGGCTCCGCCCGGGGACATCAGGTCTACCCCGGCTGCGGCCGGGGACAACAGGTCTACCCCGGCTCCGGCCGGGGACATCAGGTCTACCCCGGCTCCGCCCGGGGACATCAGGTCTACCCCGGCTCCGGTCGGGGACATCAGGTCTACCCCGGCTCCGCCCGGGGACATCAGGTCTACCCCGGCTGCGGCCGGGGACATCAGGTCTACCCCGGCTGCGGCCGGGGACATCAGGTCTACCCCCGCTGCGGCCGGGGACATCAGGTCTACCCCGGCTCCGCCCGGGGACATCAGGTCTACCCCGGCTGCGGCCGGGGACATCAGGTCTACCCCGGCTGCGGCCGGGGACATCAGGTCTACCCCGGCTGCGGCCGGGGACATCAGGTCTACCCCGGCTCCGGCCGGGGACAACAGGTCTACCTCCGCTGCGGCCGGGGACATCAGGTCTACCCCGGCTGCGGCCGGGGACATCAGGTCTACCCCGGCTCCGGTCGGGGACATCAGGTCTACCCCGGCTCCGCCCGGGGACATCAGGTCTACCCCGGCTGCGGCCGGGGACAACAGGTCTACCCCGGCTCCGGCCGGGGACATCAGGTCTACCCCGGCTCCGCCCGGGGACATCAGGTCTACCCCGGCTCCGCCCGGGGACATCAGGTCTACCCCGGCTGCGGCCGGGGACAACAGGTCTACCCCGGCTCCGGTCGGGGACAACAGGTCTACCTCCGCTGTGGCCGGGGACATCAGGTCTACCCCGGCTCCGGTCGGGGACAACAGGTCTACCCCGGCTCCGGCCGGGGACATCAGGTCTACCCCGGCTGCGGCCGGGGACATCAGGTCTACCCCGGCTGCGGCCGGGGACATCAGGTCTACCCCGGCTCCGGCCGGGGACAACAGGTCTACCCCGGCTCCGGCCGGGGACATCAGGTCTACCCCGGCTCCGGTCGTGGACATCAGGTCTACCCCGGCTGCGGCCGGGGACATCAGGTCTACCCCGGCTCCGGCCGGGGACATCAGGTCTACCCCGGCTGCGGCCGGGGACATCAGGTCTACCCCCGCTGCGGCCGGGGACATCAGGTCTACCCCGGCTCCGGTCGTGGACATCAGGTCTACCCCGGCTCCGGTCGGGGACATCAGGTCTACCTCGCTCCGGGGTCCGCCGGGGGCCGGCCTTGCCCCCTGGTGGCGGGCGCCGGCCGGGGACATCAGGTCTACCCCGCTCCGGCGGGACTTAGTGCAATTTCGGCGCCGGCCGGGTAGACCTGTTGTCCCGGCCGTCTGCGGAAGTTCACCAAGGGGTCGCTGTTGTCGGCCGCCTCCGGCTGCGTCATGGTAGGAGGCGGCCTGCGTTGGCGCCCCTCCCCGGTCGAGCTGCATTGGTCCTCTTGGAGGCCTGGCCGGCTTTGGACTCGTCTGTCCGTCTTATGGGAGCGAGGTGACGGGCCGCATCCCCGCAGGTTGACCCCGTACCTGCGTCCGAGGCGGAGCGGAGCGGCCGCGCGTGCGGTCGCCAGGGCCAAGCGAGTGCCGCCTAGCCGGGACGAAGCGCGCGTGCCTTTGTGTCCCGGCTCCCGTCCTTCCCAGGGAAAAGTGGGTCCAGTTGGCGAGGCGAGAGAGAAGGGGCCGCGCGAAAGAGCCGGATCCGCGGAGGCGAGAGAGAAGGGCCGCGCAAGAGCGGATCCGGAGAAGGCCGAGAGAGAGAGCAAGAAGGGGGCGAAAGACGATCCGAGAAAGCTGCTCGCCGGCCCCGAGGCGAGGCGGGGAGAGAGAGCCGAGAGAGCGAGAGCGAGCCCAGAGAGAGAGTTGCCGAGAGAGAAGAGAGAAAGAGAAGCCGCGAGCAGCGTGTCCCGCTCCGGCCCGGCTTCTGCCGGTCGATTGGCCACGGGGGGGGGCGGCCCCCCCCGGGCACCGGTGGCGGGCGAGGCGGCGGCGCCTCGTCCCTTTTCTGCCCGGCCTTAAGCCGGGGGCCCGCTCGGCGGGCGCGGTTTTGGGCCCGTCGGTCCGCCTCGGCGGTGGCGGCGGTGCTCGGCCCGCGTTGGAGAAGCCGTCCCCCTCCCTCGGCCTTAAGCCGGGGACCCGCCTTGTGGCGGGCAGAATTTTTGGGCCTAGTTCTTTTTTTTTTTTTTTTTTTTTTTCGAACTTGCCGGGCCCGGCACCCGACGGAGAGCCCCCCGGACTGGTCCTGGGCGAGGCGGCGGCGCCTCGCCTACCTCGGTCGTGGCCGGATCGACTGAGCCGCTTGTGCCGGGCGGGGCCGGCTTTGCCGCTTTGCCGGGTCGGTTGCTTTCGGTTGAGGCGGGCGGAGTGTGGGGGGCACCCGCCAGGCCTCCTCCGCGGGCCTTGTGTCTTTTTCTCTGGCGGCCCTAAGCCGCGGCACTGAGGAGCGTTGCGACGACAGCGCGAGGCGGGATGCCGGTGAGTCCGTGGTGGGGAGGC
>NW_027509875.1:217500-220000 GCF_051311805.1 Agelaius phoeniceus
CCCGGCCTCGGCGGAGAGGCCGCGGCGCGCGGTCGGCCGCGGGGGCCGACCCGCCCGCCTCGTGGTAACGGGCGACGCCCGGCAGAGAGCGCGCGCTCTCTGCCCCTTCCTCGGCCGCGGGGCGACGGCCGCCGGGGCCCGCCCGCGCTCTCTCTCCTGGGCCCGCCGCCGCGGTCTCTGGCGCGCGCGGCGGCGCCGCGTCCGGCGCGTCCGGCGCCTCTCTTCCCCTCGACGGCCTTTCCTTCCTCGAAGGCGCGGCGCGGCGGCGCCGTCGTCCGCCGGCCGTCCCCTGGCTCGACCGCCCCGCCCGCCGGTGGGGGGGGGGCGAGCGCTCGGCGGGCCCTCCGGCGGCGGAGGCCCGCGAGCGCGGGCGACCCCGTGGCGAGCGGCGGCGGCGCCGCTCGACGGGTGTCCCTCCCTGCGGGGACGGTCGGCCGGACGGCGCCCGCCGTCGGCCGGCGGCGGTCCCGTCCCGGGCTCCGCTCGTCGCCTCGCCTCCGTCGCCCTTGCCCGCGCGGCCGCGTGTGGGCCGCGCAGGAAGGCGTGCGGGGGCGGCCGCGGGGGCGCTCCTCCCCGCCCGGTCTCCGCGTGCGAACGAGGAGAGCGGGCGTTGCCCCCCGGCTCAGCCGCCGCGGCGCCTTCCGCCGGGCGCGTGCCCGAGGCGAGGGGCCCCGGCGGTGCGAGGCGGCGGCGGCGGTCCCGGGCGCGTGCCGCCCCGGCGGCGGCCGGGTCTGCCGTCCGGCAGGCCTCGGGCGCTGGCGACGCCGGCTCGGCTCTCGGTGGCGCCCGCCTCCGGGGCCGGCGGCGGAGCGCGTCCGCCGGTCGCTCGCCCGCCCGCCCGGCGGGGGAGCGGTCCCGCGGGAGGCGTGCCGGCGGGCTGTGCCGGTAGCCGTCGCGTGCCCGTCTCGAGCCCAGGGGAAAGGCCCGTGCCCGTGGTGGTGGGGGGAAGAGAGAGACAACGCCGGCCGCGCGGCGGCGCGGCGGCGCTCCGCGCCAGGCCCGCGGCGTCGGGGCCGAGGGGAGAGCCGGCGCGGCGCGGGGGCCGACGGCCGCGCGCCCCCGGCCGCGTGCCGTGTGCGTTGTGCGCGTCGTCCCGTGAAAGCGAGAAGCGGGCGGGCCGCCCTGTGCCCCCCGCGTGTCCGGCGCGCGCCGCCCGGCCCTCCGCGCGGAGGCCGGGCCGAGCCCGGGCGCCTGGGCCGCCTCCGAAGGACGGCGTGGGTGAGGTCGGCGTCTCCCCTCGCGGGGGGAGGCGGTCGGGGGCGCGGGCTCCCCCGCCTCTTGGCCGGCCTTCGGAGAGTGGGTTTGTTTTTTTCCTTTTTTTTCCTCCCGTTTTCCGTGTGCTCGTACGGTCTCGGAAGCCAGGCGCGCGCCCGCGCGTCCTCGGCGGCATTGTCCTAAACCAAAAAAGGGGCCGCTCTGGCGTGAGCGGTGCCCGAAAGGCAGACAACTCTTAGCGGTGGATCACTCGGCTCGTGCGTCGATGAAGAACGCAGCTAGCTGCGAGAATTAATGTGAATTGCAGGACACATTGATCATCGACACTTCGAACGCACTTGCGGCCCCGGGTTCCTCCCGGGGCTACGCCTGTCTGAGCGTCGCTTGACGATCAATCGCCGTCCGGGGGCCACCCCGGCGGCGCGGCTGGGGTCGCCTCGCAGGCCCGTCGCCCGCGGCGGGCGGCGGCGGCGGCGGCGTGCCGCCGGTGGCCGGAGGGAAGGCGGTCAGGGGTGTTCGGCGAGGGAAGCGTTTCCCTCGGCGGGCCTCGATCCCTTCCCTGCGGGCCCGGCGGGCGTCGCCGCGGTCGTCGTCGTCGCCGCGCGAGGGCCTTCGTCCCCCTAAATGCAGACTCGGGGAGCGCTCCGTAGCTCCCCGCTCCCGGAGCGAGCCGCTGGGGCGGAGCTCGTCCTCGCCGCGGGGCCGCGCCGCGGATGCGGCGGCGCGGCGGCCTCGGGGAGAGCGAGAGACGGCGTCGAAAGGCGCCGCCGAGGGCCGAGAGAGAAAGAGAGCAAGGGAGAGGGGCGAGAAGGGGAGGCGAGGCGCGGGCCTCGCCCCCGGCCTTCCCCCCCGCGCGGGCGGCTGTCTGCGGGTGGGTACCGCGGCGGTACCGTGCCGTGCTGCCGCGCGCGCGAGGCGAGAGCGCCGGGGACGGGGGGGGGTTCCGACCCCCCTCCTCTCCCTTCGCCCGCGCCCCCCCCCCCCTCCTCTTCTGTCTCGGTCTCGGGGCGCGCCCGAAGGGCGCCGTCGCTCCCCTCTCTCTCCCCTTCGCCGAGGCCGTCGCACACGCCGCCGTCGCCCGGCCGGTCCTCCCGCGCGGGGCCGTCTCTGCCGCGCTTTTCCCTTTTCGGTTCTCGTCTCCGGGATGGGGCTCTCCGTCTCTCTCTCTCCGTCGCCGGCCGGCCGGGCGGTCGGTCGGTAAGGGGAGAGAGAGAAAAAGGCGGCCGTCTCCGCGCGCGTGCGCGCGGCGCGGCGCGGCCGAGCTTTGGGCTTGCGACCTCAGATC
>NW_027509875.1:227500-232500 GCF_051311805.1 Agelaius phoeniceus
TTGGGGTAGACCTGATGTCCGGGGCCACCGGGGTAGACCTCATGTCCGGGGCCTCCGAGGTAGACCAGTTGTCCCGGGCCCCTGGGGTAGACCTGTTGTCCCAGGCTCCTTGGGGTAGACCTGATGTCCCGGGCCACCGGGGTAGACCTGATGTCCGGGGCCTCCGGGGTAGACCAGTTGTCCCGGGCCCCTGGGGTAGACCTGTTGTCCCAGGCTCCTTGGGGTAGACCTGGTGTCCCGGGCCACCGGGGTAGACCTGATGTCCGGGGCCTCCGGGGTAGACCTGATGTCCGGGGCCTCCGGGGTAGACCAGTTGTCCCGGGCCCCTTGGGTAGACCTGTTGTCCCAGGCTTCGGGGTAGACCTGTTGTCCCAGGCCTTCAGGGTAGACCTGTTGTCCCGGGCCGCCGGGGTAGACCTGTTGTCCTAGGCTTCGGGGTAGACCTGTTGTCCCGGGCCGCCGGGGTAGACCTGTTGTCCCGGGCCGCCAGGGTAGACCTGATGTCCTAGGCTTCGGGGTAGACCTGATGGCCGAGGCCCCTAGGGTAGACCTGTTGTCCCGGGCCTCCGGGGTAGACCTGTTGTCCCAGGCCCCTTGGGGTAGACCTGATGTCCTAGGCTTCGGGGTAGACCTGATGGCCGAGGCCCCTTGGGTAGACCTGTTGTCCCAGGCCCCTTGGGGTAGACCTGTTGTCCCGGGCCGCCGGGGTAGACCTGTTGTCCCGGGCCTCCGGGGTAGACCTGTTGTCCCGGGCCGCCGGGGTAGACCTGTTGTCCCAGGCCTTCAGGGTAGACCTGTTGTCCCGGGCCTCCGGGGTAGACCTGTTGTCCCGGGCCTTCAGGGTAGACCTGTTGTCCTAGGCTTCGGGGTAGACCTGATGTCCTAGGCTTCGGGGTAGACCTGATGGCCGAGGCCCCTTGGGTAGACCTGTTGTCCCAGGCCCCTTGGGGTAGACCTGTTGTCCCGGGCCGCCGGGGTAGACCTGATGTCCTGCGCTTCCGGGGTAGACCTGATAGCCCAGGCCCCTTGGGGTAGACCTTTTGTCCCAGGCCCTGGGGGTAGACCTGTTGTCCCCGGGCGGGCCCTCGCCTACGGCAGCCCGGCCCCTTGGCTAGACCTGTTGTCCCAGGCCCCTAGGGTAGACCTGTTGTCCCAGGCTCTTGGCTAGACCTGTTGTCCCGGGCCGGCCTTGGCCTACGGCAGCCTAGCAAGCGGCAAAAGGATGCAGACAGCGCCGGGGAGGCTGATGGGGGAGGGCGGGGCGCCCCCAACCGCCCATGGCCGGCTGCGCTTGCCACAGAGCGGGCAGGGCCAGGGGCCGGGGCAGGGCCAGGGAGAGAGGGCACGCCAGAGCGTGAATGCCTATGGGCGGGCCGGCGGGCGGCTGCGCGCGCGCGGGTGGCAGGGGGCCGGGTGGAGGTGGCTGGGGAGGGGTTGGCGAGGGGGCGGGGATGGTTGGCCGCGCCTTCCTTTCACGCGCAGCGGTGTGGTAGCCTGCAGGCGTGGCCGTGCGTTAGGGTTAGGGTTAGGGTTAGTTGGGGGGGGGGGGGGGGGGTTAGGGTTAGGGTTAGGGTTAGGGTTAGTGGGGGGGGGGGTTAGGGTTAGGGTTAGGGTTAGGGTTAGTGGGGGGGGGGTTAGGGGGTTAGGGTTAGGGTTAGGGTTAGTGGGGGGGGGGTTAGGGTTAGGGTTAGGGTTAGGGTTAGGGTTAGTGGGGGGCGGGGGGAGTTAGGGTTAGTGTTAGGGTTAGGGTTAGTCGGGGGCGGGGGGAGTTAGGGTTAGGGTTAGGGTTAGTTGGGGGGGGGGGGTGCGTGTCACTGTTTCTGTCTCTGTGCGGACCAGGGCCGGTGGCTTCGTGCCGGCCCCGGGCGCCTCGGCACCGAGTCCCCACGGCCCCCTAGAGTCACGTCGAGGGCCCAAGACCTCTGCGGACCGTGAAACAACCCGCCCGAAAGCTACACACAGCGCCTGTGTGCTGGCGGCGGTGCCGGCGGCCGCCGTCGCCTCTACCGGCGGGCGGGGCGGGGCGGGGCGGGGAGGGGAGGGGCGCGGCGGGGCGAGCCGCATCGGGGCCAGGGGGGCCGGCCTGGGTAGGTTCCACCCCAGGAGGGCGTGGCGGGGCAGGGCGGGGGGTGGGTGGTGGGGGCGCTGTTTGGCCAGGTCAGCGTGTCAGCAGGCAGAGCACCGGCCTCGGCTTGCCCGTCGGCTCGGCTGGGGGCGCTTCCGATACGAAAGAAAAAGAAATCAAATGGGTCAATTTTTGGGTTGGTTTGCTTTCCCGGATAAGTTTCTCGTTCCAAGCAAATAGAAGAGCCATTCTTTCAGGAAAGGAGAAAAGAAAAAGGGGCGGGGCGGGGGGGGGCCCGGGGGGGTGGGGGACAACCCAAGAAAACCCAAATCCAAACCACAAGCCCCCCAACCCCCCCAAAAAAAACAACCTCAAAAATCAGTATCAGAGAAAGCCAAAGCAACTGGAAAAAACCCCCAAAAAACCCCCAAAACAGCCCCCCCCCCCCCCCCAGAAAAACAAAACAAAACAAAATACCAAAGCAAACCCAAACCAAATCCCCCCAAAGAACAACAACAAAAAAATGGAAAACATGTCATGGTCTTGAAAGGGGGGGGTGGGGTTGGGGTTCATTGTGTGGGACGGGGGGTCGATCGAGCCATCTGGCTCCGGGGTGTTATGAGGCTGTGAGCTTCGCCCGGCTCCGGGGTCGCTGGGCACGGCGAGGTGCCCGGGCGGCGGGCGACAACAGGGGGACAGCAGGTCTACCATGGATCCGAGCCGGACCCGGCTCATCAGGTCTACCCCGGCTGCGGCCGGGGACATCAGGTCTACCCCGGCTGCGGCCGGGGACATCAGGTCTACCCCGGCTCCGGTCGGGGACATCAGGTCTACCCCGGCTCCGCCCGGGGACATCAGGTCTACCCCGGCTGCGGCCGGGGACAACAGGTCTACCCCGGCTCCGGCCGGGGACATCAGGTCTACCCCGGCTGCGGCCGGGGACATCAGGTCTACCCCGGCTGCGGCCGGGGACAACAGGTCTACCTCCGCTGCGGCCGGGGACATCAGGTCTACCCCGGCTGCGGCCGGGGACATCAGGTCTACCCCGGCTGCGGCCGGGGACATCAGGTCTACCCCGGCTCCGGTCGGGGACATCAGGTCTACCCCGGCTCCGCCCGGGGACATCAGGTCTACCCCGGCTGCGGCCGGGGACAACAGGTCTACCCCGGCTCCGGCCGGGGACATCAGGTCTACCCCGGCTCCGCCCGGGGACATCAGGTCTACCCCGGCTCCGGTCGGGGACATCAGGTCTACCCCGGCTCCGCCCGGGGACATCAGGTCTACCCCGGCTGCGGCCGGGGACATCAGGTCTACCCCGGCTGCGGCCGGGGACATCAGGTCTACCCCCGCTGCGGCCGGGGACATCAGGTCTACCCCGGCTCCGCCCGGGGACATCAGGTCTACCCCGGCTGCGGCCGGGGACATCAGGTCTACCCCGGCTGCGGCCGGGGACATCAGGTCTACCCCGGCTGCGGCCGGGGACATCAGGTCTACCCCGGCTCCGGCCGGGGACAACAGGTCTACCTCCGCTGCGGCCGGGGACATCAGGTCTACCCCGGCTGCGGCCGGGGACATCAGGTCTACCCCGGCTCCGGTCGGGGACATCAGGTCTACCCCGGCTCCGCCCGGGGACATCAGGTCTACCCCGGCTGCGGCCGGGGACAACAGGTCTACCCCGGCTCCGGCCGGGGACATCAGGTCTACCCCGGCTCCGCCCGGGGACATCAGGTCTACCCCGGCTCCGCCCGGGGACATCAGGTCTACCCCGGCTCCGGCCGGGGACATCAGGTCTACCCCGGCTGCGGCCGGGGACAACAGGTCTACCCCGGCTCCGGTCGGGGACAACAGGTCTACCTCCGCTGTGGCCGGGGACATCAGGTCTACCCCGGCTCCGGTCGGGGACAACAGGTCTACCCCGGCTCCGGCCGGGGACATCAGGTCTACCCCGGCTGCGGCCGGGGACATCAGGTCTACCCCGGCTGCGGCCGGGGACATCAGGTCTACCCCGGCTCCGGCCGGGGACAACAGGTCTACCCCGGCTCCGGCCGGGGACATCAGGTCTACCCCGGCTCCGGTCGTGGACATCAGGTCTACCCCGGCTGCGGCCGGGGACATCAGGTCTACCCCGGCTCCGGCCGGGGACATCAGGTCTACCCCGGCTGCGGCCGGGGACATCAGGTCTACCCCCGCTGCGGCCGGGGACATCAGGTCTACCCCGGCTCCGGTCGTGGACATCAGGTCTACCCCGGCTCCGGTCGGGGACATCAGGTCTACCTCGCTCCGGGGTCCGCCGGGGGCCGGCCTTGCCCCCTGGTGGCGGGCGCCGGCCGGGGACATCAGGTCTACCCCGCTCCGGCGGGACTTAGTGCAATTTCGGCGCCGGCCGGGTAGACCTGTTGTCCCGGCCGTCTGCGGAAGTTCACCAAGGGGTCGCTGTTGTCGGCCGCCTCCGGCTGCGTCATGGTAGGAGGCGGCCTGCGTTGGCGCCCCTCCCCGGTCGAGCTGCATTGGTCCTCTTGGAGGCCTGGCCGGCTTTGGACTCGTCTGTCCGTCTTATGGGAGCGAGGTGACGGGCCGCATCCCCGCAGGTTGACCCCGTACCTGCGTCCGAGGCGGAGCGGAGCGGCCGCGCGTGCGGTCGCCAGGGCCAAGCGAGTGCCGCCTAGCCGGGACGAAGCGCGCGTGCCTTTGTGTCCCGGCTCCCGTCCTTCCCAGGGAAAAGTGGGTCCAGTTGGCGAGGCGAGAGAGAAGGGGCCGCGCGAAAGAGGCGGATCCGCGGAGGCGAGAGAGAAGGGCCGCGCAAGAGCGGATCCGGAGAAGGCCGAGAGAGAGAGCAAGAAGGGGGCGAAAGACGATCCGAGAAAGCTGCTCGCCGGCCCCGAGGCGAGGCGGGGAGAGAGAGCCGAGAGAGCGAGAGCGAGCCCAGAGAGAGAGT
>NW_027509875.1:237500-240000 GCF_051311805.1 Agelaius phoeniceus
CCGAGGTTGTGCTCGGTGGTCGGGCCCGCGTGTCCCCCGCGCCGGCGGGGCGGCCCGAGCCGCGGCGGTCCTCTCGGGCGCGCAGCGCCGGGCTACTGAGGGAAACCCCGGGCCCCGAGAAGGACGTGGCGGTGGTGGCGGCAGATGTCGGGCGCGCCCCCGCCGGTGGACGCTCCCCCGAGGGCGGCAGCGGGGGAGGCACCCCGGCGGGGCCATGCAGGTCGTTTCCCTCGCCCCAGGGCCAGGTACCTAGCGCTCGGCGCCTCGGCGGTCCCCCCAGGTTTTCTTGCCCTCGGCGTCGTCAAACGCTGCGGGTTGTGGGCCGAAAGGGGGCCGGCGGGGCCGGGCGGCGGTTTAAAGACTCGGGCGGCTCGGCGCGGCCCGCCGTGGCGGCGGCGGTGGCGGCGGCGGCGGTGGCGGCGGCGGGCGTGTGCCGCGGGCGGTGGCCGTGCGGGGCGCCACTGAGGGGTGGGGAGCAGCTACTCCCGCCGATCCCCTGCGGTGGTTGTCCCGTGGCCACCGGCCGCGCTCCTCCGTCGCGGCCGTCGTCGTCGTCGTCCCCGCCGCGCGCCGCGGGCGGGGTCAACCGCGCCGCGCCGGGGAGGGGCGCCCTGCCCCCCCCTCTCCGTGGCCCGGCCTCGGCGGAGAGGCCGCGGCGCGCGGTCGGCCGCGGGGGCCGACCCGCCCGCCTCGTGGTAACGGGCGACGCCCGGCAGAGAGCGCGCGCTCTCTGCCCCTTCCTCGGCCGCGGGGCGACGGCCGCCGGGGCCCGCCCGCGCTCTCTCTCCTGGGCCCGCCGCCGCGGTCTCTGGCGCGCGCGGCGGCGCCGCGTCCGGCGCGTCCGGCGCCTCTCTTCCCCTCGACGGCCTTTCCTTCCTCGAAGGCGCGGCGCGGCGGCGCCGTCGTCCGCCGGCCGTCCCCTGGCTCGACCGCCCCGCCCGCCGGTGGGGGGGGGGCGAGCGCTCGGCGGGCCCTCCGGCGGCGGAGGCCCGCGAGCGCGGGCGACCCCGTGGCGAGCGGCGGCGGCGCCGCTCGACGGGTGTCCCTCCCTGCGGGGACGGTCGGCCGGACGGCGCCCGCCGTCGGCCGGCGGCGGTCCCGTCCCGGGCTCCGCTCGTCGCCTCGCCTCCGTCGCCCTTGCCCGCGCGGCCGCGTGTGGGCCGCGCAGGAAGGCGTGCGGGGGCGGCCGCGGGGGCGCTCCTCCCCGCCCGGTCTCCGCGTGCGAACGAGGAGAGCGGGCGTTGCCCCCCGGCTCAGCCGCCGCGGCGCCTTCCGCCGGGCGCGTGCCCGAGGCGAGGGGCCCCGGCGGTGCGAGGCGGCGGCGGCGGTCCCGGGCGCGTGCCGCCCCGGCGGCGGCCGGGTCTGCCGTCCGGCAGGCCTCGGGCGCTGGCGACGCCGGCTCGGCTCTCGGTGGCGCCCGCCTCCGGGGCCGGCGGCGGAGCGCGTCCGCCGGTCGCTCGCCCGCCCGCCCGGCGGGGGAGCGGTCCCGCGGGAGGCGTGCCGGCGGGCTGTGCCGGTCGCCGTCGCGTGCCCGTCTCGAGCCCAGGGGAAAGGCCCGTGCCCGTGGTGGTGGGGGGAAGAGAGAGACAACGCCGGCCGCGCGGCGGCGCGGCGGCGCTCCGCGCCAGGCCCGCGGCGTCGGGGCCGAGGGGAGAGCCGGCGCGGCGCGGGGGCCGACGGCCGCGCGCCCCCGGCCGCGTGCCGTGTGCGTTGTGCGCGTCGTCCCGTGAAAGCGAGAAGCGGGCGGGCCGCCCTGTGCCCCCCGCGTGTCCGGCGCGCGCCGCCCGGCCCTCCGCGCGGAGGCCGGGCCGAGCCCGGGCGCCTGGGCCGCCTCCGAAGGACGGCGTGGGTGAGGTCGGCGTCTCCCCTCGCGGGGGGAGGCGGTCGGGGGCGCGGGCTCCCCCGCCTCTTGGCCGGCCTTCGGAGAGTGGGTTTGTTTTTTTCCTTTTTTTTCCTCCCGTTTTCCGTGTGCTCGTACGGTCTCGGAAGCCAGGCGCGCGCCCGCGCGTCCTCGGCGGCATTGTCCTAAACCAAAAAAGGGGCCGCTCTGGCGTGAGCGGTGCCCGAAAGGCAGACAACTCTTAGCGGTGGATCACTCGGCTCGTGCGTCGATGAAGAACGCAGCTAGCTGCGAGAATTAATGTGAATTGCAGGACACATTGATCATCGACACTTCGAACGCACTTGCGGCCCCGGGTTCCTCCCGGGGCTACGCCTGTCTGAGCGTCGCTTGACGATCAATCGCCGTCCGGGGGCCACCCCGGCGGCGCGGCTGGGGTCGCCTCGCAGGCCCGTCGCCCGCGGCGGGCGGCGGCGGCGGCGGCGTGCCGCCGGTGGCCGGAGGGAAGGCGGTCAGGGGTGTTCGGCGAGGGAAGCGTTTCCCTCGGCGGGCCTCGATCCCTTCCCTGCGGGCCCGGCGGGCGTCGCCGCGGTCGTCGTCGTCGCCGCGCGAGGGCCTTCGTCCCCCTAAATGCAGACTCGGGGAGCGCTCCGTAGCTCC
>NW_027509875.1:242052-244552 GCF_051311805.1 Agelaius phoeniceus
TACCCTAGGGGCCTGGGACAACAGGTCTAGCCAAGGGGCCGGGCTGCCGTAGGCGAGGGCCCGCCCGGGGACAACAGGTCTACCCCCAGGGCCTGGGACAAAAGGTCTACCCCAAGGGGCCTGGGCTATCAGGTCTACCCCGGAAGCGCAGGACATCAGGTCTACCCCGGCGGCCCGGGACAACAGGTCTACCCCAAGGGGCCCGGGACAACAGGTCTACCCAAGGGGCCTGGGACAACAGGTCTACCCCGGCGGCGCGGGACAACAGGTCTACCCCGGAGGCCCGGGACAACAGGTCTACCCCGAAGCCTAGGACAACAGGTCTACCCCGGGCCTCGGCTGTCAGGTCTACCCCGGAGGCCCAGGCTGCCGTAGGCCAAGGCCGGCCCGGGACAACAGGTCTACCCAAGGGGCCTGGGACAACAGGTCTGCCCCGGCGGCCCGGGACAACAGGTCTAGCCCGGCGGCCCGGGACAACAGGTCTAGCCTAGGGGCCTCGGCCATCAGGTCTACCCCGAAGCCTAGGACATCAGGTCTACCCCAAGGGGCCTGGGACAACAGGTCTACCCCGAAGCCTAGGACGTCAGGTCTACCCCGGCGGCCCGGGACAACAGGTCTACCCCGGGCCTGGGACAACAGGTCTACCCCGGAGGCCCGGGACAACAGGTCTAGCCCGGCGGCCCGGGACAACAGGTCTACCCTAGGGGCCTCGGCCATCAGGTCTACCCCGAAGCCTGGGACAACAGGTCTACCCCGGAGGCCCGGGACAACAGGTCTACCCCGGAAGCCTAGGACATCAGGTCTACCCCGAAGCCTAGGACATCAGGTCTACCCCAAGGGGCCTGGGACAACAGGTCTACCCAAGGGGCCTCGGCCATCAGGTCTACCCCGAAGCCTAGGACATCAGGTCTACCCCGAAGCCTAGGACAACAGGTCTACCCCGGAGGCCTGGGACAACAGGTCTACCCTAGGGGCCTCGGCCATCAGGTCTACCCCGAAGCCTAGGACAACAGGTCTACCCCGGCGGCCCGGGACAACAGGTCTAGCCCGGAGGCCCGGGACAACAGGTCTACCCCGGCGGCCCGGGACAACAGGTCTACCCCAAGGGGCCTGGGACAACAGGTCTACCCAAGGGGCCTCGGCCATCAGGTCTACCCCGAAGCTTAGGACATCAGGTCTACCCCAAGGGGCCTGGGACAACAGGTCTACCCCGGAGGCCCGGGACAACAGGTCTACCCTAGGGGCCTCGGCCATCAGGTCTACCCCGAAGCCTGGGACATCAGGTCTACCCCGGCGGCCCGGGACAACGGGTCTACCCCGGCGGCCCGGGACAACAGGTCTACCCCGAAGCCTAGGACAACAGGTCTACCCCGGCGGCCCGGGACAACAGGTCTACCCTGAAGGCCTGGGACAACAGGTCTACCCCGAAGCCTGGGACATCAGGTCTACCCCAAGGAGCCTGGGACAACAGGTCTACCCCGGTGGCCCGGGACAACTGGTCTACCCCGGAGGCCCCGGACATCAGGTCTACCCCGGTGGCCCCGGACATCAGGTCTACCCCAAGGAGCCTGGGACAACAGGTCTACCCAAGGGGCCCGGGACAACAGGTCTACCCCGGAGGCCCCGGACATCAGGTCTACCCCGGTGGCCCCGGACATCAGGTCTACCCCAAGGAGCCTGGGACAACAGGTCTACCCCGGTGGCCCGGGACAACTGGTCTACCCCGGAGGCCCCGGACATCAGGTCTACCCCGGAGGCCCCGGACATCAGGTCTACCCCGGTGGCCCCGGACATCAGGTCTACCCCAAGGAGCCTGGGACAACAGGTCTACCCCGGTGGCCCGGGACAACTGGTCTACCCCGGAGGCCCCGGACATCAGGTCTACCCCGGAGGCCCCGGACATCAGGTCTACCCCGGTGGCCCCGGACATCAGGTCTACCCCAAGGAGCCTGGGACAACAGGTCTACCCCAGGGGCCCGGGACAACTGGTCTACCCCAGGGGCCCGGGACAACTGGTCTACCCCGGAGGCCCCGGACATCAGGTCTACCCCAAGGAGCCTGGGACAACAGGTCTACCCAAGGGGCCCGGGACAACAGGTCTACCCCGGAGGCCCCGGACATCAGGTCTACCCCGGCGGCCCCGGACATCAGGTCTACCCCAAGGAGCCTGGGACAACAGGTCTACCCCGGTGGCCCGGGACAACTGGTCTACCCCGGAGGCCCCGGACATCAGGTCTACCCCGGAGGCCCCGGACATCAGGTCTACCCCGGTGGCCCCGGACATCAGGTCTACCCCAAGGAGCCTGGGACAACAGGTCTACCCCGGTGGCCCGGGACAACTGGTCTACCCCGGAGGCCCCGGACATCAGGTCTACCCCGGAGGCCCCGGACATCAGGTCTACCCCGGTGGCCCCGGACATCAGGTCTACCCCAAGGAGCCTGGGACAACAGGTCTACCCCAGGGGCCCGGGACAACTGGTCTACCCCAGGGGCCCGGGAC
>NW_027509875.1:257052-264552 GCF_051311805.1 Agelaius phoeniceus
AGCACCGGACGTGCTAGAGGAGGCAGCGACCCGACGAGGCGGGCGCGGCCCGGACACCGAGGCCCCTTTTCAGCCGGGGCGCGGCTCGCTCTGCAGCAGGCGGCGGAACGGCAAAGGAGCCTGCGGACCGGGCTCTGGGCCACCCGCGTCCGCGCCCCATCGCCTTCGGGCACACTTTCGCCCTTCTTTCTCTCTCTCTCTCGTCTCTTTTCCCTTCTCGCGGCTCAGCTCCAGCCGCACCGCCGCCCGGCGCTGCTCGCGGCCGGCACCCACACGGGCGCTACCCGGACCGGGGCCGGCACCGGCACCTCGCGTGGTTTTTTCAAGGACACCTGAAGGCTCGCGGGGCCACGCGGCCGTCACACAGCTCGGGACGGTCAAGACGCCCTTCCCCAGGCCAGCGGGAGGGGCGACACCTCGCCTGCGACGGGAAGCGAATTGGAAAGGAGACCGCCCTGCCCGAGCACCGGACCCTCCCCGCCGTGGCTTCCCCGCCACAGAGAAGCCTCGGAAGGAGAGCCGGCCCGCCGGGGGCCCTCTCCGACGCCACCCGAAAAGCCACATCGATCAGCCGCGGCTCCGCGCCGACGGCGACAAGGGCCCCACGGCCACGCTTCCTGGGACAACAACGGCGACGGCCGCCCAGCCCACCTGCCCGTCGGCTCGCTCGCTCGCCTCAGCAGCAGAGGAGCGCGGGGGGTGCCGCCACCCGCCCGCCCGCAGCCGGCAACGGCGGGACTGGAGCGGCCCGGGGAGAACCCGGCCGAGCGTGCGAGAAAAAGTGCCACCGACCTGGCGCGGCCACGGGCCACCGGCGGCTTTCGCCCGGCCTCGCGGCGGTCGGCTTGCCCTGCCGGAACAAAAAAGGCCGGGGGACGGCACGACAAAAGAAAAAGGCACACGGAGGCGCGTTCGCAACGCCCCGTGCTAGCCACGGGGGCCACGGGGCCAGGGGCCCGCAGCGGGGGGGCCGAGTGACGGGCCTCAACTGCCTCCCCACCACGGACTCACCGGCATCCCGCCTCGCGCTGTCGTCGCAACGCTCCTCAGTGCCGCGGCTTAGGGCCGCCAGAGAAAAAGACACAAGGCCCGCGGAGGAGGCCTGGCGGGTGCCCCCCACACTCCGCCCGCCTCAACCGAAAGCAACCGACCCGGCAAAGCGGCAAAGCCGGCCCCGCCCGGCACAAGCGGCTCAGTCGATCCGGCCACGACCGAGGTAGGCGAGGCGCCGCCGCCTCGCCCAGGACCAGTCCGGGGGGGCTTCTCCGTCGGGTGCCGGGCCCGGCAAGTTCAAAAAAAAAAAAAAAAAAGAACTAGGCCCAAAAATTCTGCCCGCCACAAGGCGGGTCCCCGGCTTAAGGCCGAGGGAGGGGGACGGCTTCTCCAACGCGGGCCGAGCACCGCCGCCACCGCCGAGGCGGACCGACGGGCCCAAAACCGCGCCCGCCGAGCGGGCCCCCGGCTTAAGGCCGGGCAGAAAAGGGACGAGGCGCCGCCGCCTCGCCCGCCACCGGTGCCCGGGGGGGGCCGCCCCCCCCCGTGGCCAATCGACCGGCAGAAGCCGGGCCGGAGCGGGACACGCTGCTCGCGGCTTCTCTTTCTCTCTCTCTCTCAACTCTCACTCTCTCTCTTCTCTCTCGGCAACTCTCTCTCTGGGCTCGCTCTCGCTCTCTCGGCTCTCTCTCCCCGCCTCGGGGCCGGCGAGCAGCTTTCTCGGATCGTCTTTCGCCCCCTTCTTGCTCTCTCTCTCGGCCTTCTCCGGATCCGCTCTTGCGCGGCCCTTCTCTCTCGCCTCCGCGGATCCGGCTCTTTCGCGCGGCCCCTTCTCTCTCGCCTCGCCAACTGGACCCACTTTTCCCTGGGAAGGACGGGAGCCGGGACACAAAGGCACGCGCGCTTCGTCCCGGCTAGGCGGCACTCGCTTGGCCCTGGCGACCGCACGCGCGGCCGCTCCGCTCCGCCTCGGACGCAGGTACGGGGTCAACCTGCGGGGATGCGGCCCGTCACCTCGCTCCCATAAGACGGACAGACGAGTCCAAAGCCGGCCAGGCCTCCAAGAGGACCAATGCAGCTCGACCGGGGAGGGGCGCCAACGCAGGCCGCCTCCTACCATGACGCAGTCGGAGGCGGCCGACAACAGCGACCCCTTGGTGAACTTCCACAGACGGCCGGGACAACAGGTCTACCCGGCCGGCGCCGAAATTGCACTAAGTCCCGCCGGAGCGAGGTAGACCTGATGTCCCCGGCCGGCGCCCGCCACCAGGGGGCAAGGCCGGCCCCCGGCGGACCCCGGAGCGAGGTAGACCTGATGTCCCCGACCGGAGCCGGGGTAGACCTGTTGTCCCCGGGCGGAGCCGGGGTAGACCTGTTGTCCCCGGGCGGAGCCGGGGTAGACCTGTTGTCCCCGACCGGAGCCGGGGTAGACCTGATGTCCCCGACCGGAGCCGGGGTAGACGTGATGTCCCCGGCCGCAGCCGGGGTAGACCTGTTGTCCCCGGCCGGAGCCGGGGTAGACCTGATGTCCCCGGCCGCAGCCGGGGTAGACCTGATGTCCCCGGCCGGAGCCGGGGTAGACCTGTTGTCCCCGACCGGAGCCGGGGTAGACCTGATGTCCCCGGCCACAGCGGAGGGAGACCTGTTGTCCCCGGCCGGAGCCGGGGTAGACCTGATGTCCCCGACCGGAGCCGGGGTAGACCTGTTGTCCCCGGCCGCAGCCGGGGTAGACCTGATGTCCCCGGGCGGAGCCGGGGTAGACCTGATGTCCCCGGGCGGAGCCGGGGTAGACCTGATGTCCCCGGCCGCAGCGGGGGTAGACCTGATGTCCCCGACCGGAGCCGGGGTAGACCTGATGTCCCCGGCCGGAGCCGGGGTAGACCTGTTGTCCCCGGCCGGAGCCGGGGTAGACCTGTTGTCCCCGACCGGAGCCGGGGTAGACCTGATGTCCCCGGCCGGAGCCGGGGTAGACCTGTTGTCCCCGACCGGAGCCGGGGTAGACCTGATGTCCCCGGCCGCAGCGGAGGTAGACCTGATGTCCCAGGCCGGAGCCGGGGTAGACCTGATGTCCCCGGCCGCAGCGGAGGTAGACCTGATGTCCCAGGCCGGAGCCGGGGTAGACCTGATGTCCCCGGCCGCAGCGGAGGTAGACCTGATGTCCCAGGCCGGAGCCGGGGTAGACCTGATGTCCCCGGCCGCAGCGGAGGTAGACCTGATGTCCCAGGCCGGAGCCGGGGTAGACCTGATGTCCCCGGCCGGAGCCGGGGTAGACCTGTTGTCCCCGGCCGGAGCCGGGGTAGACCTGTTGTCCCCGGCCGCAGCCGGGGTAGACCTGATGTCCCCGACCGGAGCCAGGGTAGACCTGTTGTCCCCGGCCGCAGCCGGGGTGGACCTGATGTCCCCGGCCGGACCCGGGGTAGACCTGTTGTCCCCGACCGGAGCCGGGGTAGACCTGATGTCCCCGACCGGAGCCGGGGTAGACCTGATGCCCCCGGCCGCAGCCGGGGTAGACCTGATGTCCCCGACCGGAGCCGGGGTAGACCTGATGTCCCCGGCCGGAGCCGGGGTAGACCTGTTGTCCCCGGCCGCAGCCGGGGTAGACCTGATGTCCCCGGCCGCAGCCGGGGTAGACCTGTTGTCCCCCGACCGGAGCCGGGGTAGACCTGATGAGCCGGGTCCGGCTCGGATCCATGGTAGACCTCCTGTCCCCCTGTTGTCGCCCGCCGCCCGGGCACCTCGCCGTGCCCAGCGACCCCGGAGCCGGGCGAAGCTCACAGCCTCATAACACCCCGGAGCCAGATGGCTCGATCGACCCCCCGTCCCACACAATGAACCCCAACCCCACGCCCACCCCCCCTTTCAAGACCATGACATGTTTTCCATTTTTTCGTTGTTGTTCTTTGGGGGGATTTGGTTTGGGTTTGCTTTGGTATTTTGTTTTGTTTTGTTTTTCCGGGGGGGGGGGGGGGGGCTGTTTTGGGGGTTTTTTGGGGGTTTTTTCCAGTTGCTTTGGCTTTCTCTGATACTGATTTTTGAGGTTGGTTTTTTTGGGGGGGTTGGGGGGCTTGTGGTTTGGATTTGGGTTTTCTTGGGTTGTCCCCCACCCCCCCGGGCCCCCCCCCGCCCCGCCCCTTTTTCTTTTCTCCTTTCCTGAAAGAATGGCTCTTCTATTTGCTTGGAACGAGAAACATATCCGGGAAAGCAAACCAACCCAAAAATTGACCCATTTGATTTCTTTTTCTTTCGTATCGGAAGCGCCCCCAGCCGAGCCGACGGGCAAGCCGAGGCCGGTGCTCTGCCTGCTGACACGCTGACCTGGCCAAACAGCGCCCCCACCACCCACCCCCCGCCCTGCCCCGCCACGCCCTCCTGGGGTGGAACCTACCCAGGCCGGCCCCCCTGGCCCCGATGCGGCTCGCCCCGCCGCGCCCCTCCCCTCCCCTCCCCGCCCCGCCCCGCCCGCCGGTAGAGGCGACGGCGGCCGCCGGCACCGCCGCCAGCACACAGGCGCTGTGTGTAGCTTTCGGGCGGGTTGTTTCACGGTCCGCAAAGGTCTTGGGCCCTCGACGTGACTCTAGGGGGCCGTGGGGACTCGGTGCCGAGGCGCCCGGGGCCGGCACGAAGCCACCGGCCCTCGTCCGCACAGAGACAGAAACAGTGACACGCGCCCCCCCCCCCCCCCCCCCCCCCCCAAATAACCCTAACCCTAACCCTAACTCCCCCCGCCCCCCACTAACCCTAACCCTAACACTAACCCTAACTCCCCCCGCCCCCCACTAACCCTAACCCTAACCCTAACCCTAACCCTAACCCCCCCCCCCACTAACCCTAACCCTAACCCTAACCCCCTAACCCCCCCCCCACTAACCCTAACCCTAACCCTAACCCTAACCCTAACCCCCCCCCCCACTAACCCTAACCCTAACCCTAACCCCCCCCCACTAACCCTAACCCTAACCCTAACCCTAACCCTAACCCTAACGCACGGCCACGCCTGCAGGCTACCACACCGCTGCGCGTGAAAGGAAGGCGCGGCCAACCATCCCCGCCCCCTCGCCAACCCCTCCCCAGCCACCTCCACCCGGCCCCCTGCCACCCGCGCGCGCGCAGCCGCCCGCCGGCCCGCCCATAGGCATTCACGCTCTGGCGTGCCCTCTCTCCCTGGCCCTGCCCCGGCCCCTGGCCCTGCCCGCTCTGTGGCAAGCGCAGCCGGCCATGGGCGGTTGGGGGCGCCCCGCCCTCCCCCATCAGCCTCCCCGGCGCTGTCTGCATCCTTTTGCCGCTTGCTAGGCTGCCGTAGGCCAAGGCCGGCCCGGGACAACAGGTCTAGCCAAGAGCCTGGGACAACAGGTCTACCCTAGGGGCCTGGGACAACAGGTCTAGCCAAGGGGCCGGGCTGCCGTAGGCGAGGGCCCGCCCGGGGACAACAGGTCTACCCCCAGGGCCTGGGACAAAAGGTCTACCCCAAGGGGCCTGGG
Organism: Agelaius phoeniceus; assembly: GCF_051311805.1. Lineage (NCBI taxonomy): Eukaryota > Metazoa > Chordata > Aves > Passeriformes > Icteridae > Agelaius > Agelaius phoeniceus. The sequence goes on from NW_027509875.1 coordinate 262,524, forward strand.
CTATCAGGTCTACCCCGGAAGCGCAGGACATCAGGTCTACCCCGGCGGCCCGGGACAACAGGTCTACCCCAAGGGGCCCGGGACAACAGGTCTACCCAAGGGGCCTGGGACAACAGGTCTACCCCGGCGGCGCGGGACAACAGGTCTGCCCCGGAGGCCCGGGACAACAGGTCTACCCCGAAGCCTAGGACAACAGGTCTACCCCGGGCCTCGGCTGTCAGGTCTACCCCGGAGGCCCAGGCTGCCGTAGGCCAAGGCCGGCCCGGGACAACAGGTCTACCCAAGGGGCCTGGGACAACAGGTCTGCCCCGGCGGCCCGGGACAACAGGTCTAGCCTAGGGGCCTCGGCCATCAGGTCTACCCCGAAGCCTAGGACATCAGGTCTACCCCGGCGGCCCGGGACATCAGGTCTAGCCCGGAGGCCCGGGACAACAGGTCTACCCCGGCGGCCCGGGACAACAGGTCTACCCCAAGGGGCCTGGGACAACAGGTCTACCCAAGGGGCCTCGGCCATCAGGTCTACCCCGAAGCCTAGGACATCAGGTCTACCCCAAGGGGCCTGGGACAACAGGTCTACCCAAGGGGCCTCGGCCATCAGGTCTACCCCGAAGCCTAGGACATCAGGTCTACCCCGAAGCCTAGGACAACAGGTCTACCCCAGAGGCCTGGGACAACAGGTCTACCCTAGGGGCCTCGGCCATCAGGTCTACCCCGAAGCCTAGGACATCAGGTCTACCCCGGCGGCCCGGGACATCAGGTCTACCCCGGCGGCCCGGGACAACAGGTCTACCCCGAAGCCTAGGACAACAGGTCTACCCCGGCGGCCCGGGACAACAGGTCTAGCCCGGAGGCCCGGGACAACAGGTCTACCCCGGCGGCCCGGGACAACAGGTCTACCCCAAGGGGCCTGGGACAACAGGTCTACCCAAGGGGCCTCGGCCATCAGGTCTACCCCGAAGCCTAGGACATCAGGTCTACCCCAAGGGGCCTGGGACAACAGGTCTACCCCAGGGGCCCGGGACAACTGGTCTACCCCCGAGGCCCCGGACATCAGGTCTACCCCGGAGGCCCCGGACATCAGGTCTACCCCGGTGGCCCCGGACATCAGGTCTACCCCAAGGAGCCTGGGACAACAGGTCTACCCAAGGGGCCCGGGACAACAGGTCTACCCCGGAGGCCCCGGACATCAGGTCTACCCCGGTGGCCCCGGACATCAGGTCTACCCCAAGGGGCCTGGGACAACAGGTCTACCCCGGTGGCCCGGGACAACTGGTCTACCCCGGAGGCCCCGGACATCAGGTCTACCCCGGTGGCCCCGGACATCCGGTCTACCCCAAGGAGCCTGGGACAACAGGTCTACCCCGGTGGCCCGGGACAACTGGTCTACCCCGGAGGCCCCGGACATCAGGTCTACCCCGGTGGCCCCGGACATCAGGTCTACCCCAAGGAGCCTGGGACAACAGGTCTACCCTAGGGGCCCGGGACAACAGGTCTACCCCGGAGGCCCCGGACATCAGGTCTACCCCGGTGGCCCCGGACATCAGGTCTACCCCAAGGGGCCTGGGACAACAGGTCTACCCCAGGGGCCCGGGACAACTGGTCTACCCCCGAGGCCCCGGACATCAGGTCTACCCCGGAGGCCCCGGACATCAGGTCTACCCCGGTGGCCCCGGACATCCGGTCTACCCCAAGGAGCCTGGGACAACAGGTCTACCCCGGTGGCCCGGGACAACTGGTCTACCCCGGAGGCCCCGGACATCAGGTCTACCCCGGTGGCCCCGGACATCAGGTCTACCCCAAGGAGCCTGGGACAACAGGTCTACCCTAGGGGCCCGGGACAACAGGTCTACCCCGGAGGCCCCGGACATCAGGTCTACCCCGGTGGCCCCGGACATCCGGTCTACCCCAAGGAGCCTGGGACAACAGGTCTACCCCGGTGGCCCGGGACAACTGGTCTACCCCGGAGGCCCCGGACATCAGGTCTACCCCGGTGGCCCCGGACATCAGGTCTACCCCAAGGAGCCTGGGA
>NW_027509875.1:277052-284552 GCF_051311805.1 Agelaius phoeniceus
TTCCCCAGGCCAGCGGGAGGGGCGACACCTCGCCTGCGACGGGAAGCGAATTGGAAAGGAGACCGCCCTGCCCGAGCACCGGACCCTCCCCGCCGTGGCTTCCCCGCCACAGAGAAGCCTCGGAAGGAGAGCCGGCCCGCCGGGGGCCCTCTCCGACGCCACCCGAAAAGCCACATCGATCAGCCGCGGCTCCGCGCCGACGGCGACAAGGGCCCCACGGCCACGCTTCCTGGGACAACAACGGCGACGGCCGCCCAGCCCACCTGCCCGTCGGCTCGCTCGCTCGCCTCAGCAGCAGAGGAGCGCGGGGGGTGCCGCCACCCGCCCGCCCGCAGCCGGCAACGGCGGGACTGGAGCGGCCCGGGGAGAACCCGGCCGAGCGTGCGAGAAAAAGTGCCACCGACCTGGCGCGGCCACGGGCCACCGGCGGCTTTCGCCCGGCCTCGCGGCGGTCGGCTTGCCCTGCCGGAACAAAAAAGGCCGGGGGACGGCACGACAAAAGAAAAAGGCACACGGAGGCGCGTTCGCAACGCCCCGTGCTAGCCACGGGGGCCACGGGGCCAGGGGCCCGCAGCGGGGGGGCCGAGTGACGGGCCTCAACTGCCTCCCCACCACGGACTCACCGGCATCCCGCCTCGCGCTGTCGTCGCAACGCTCCTCAGTGCCGCGGCTTAGGGCCGCCAGAGAAAAAGACACAAGGCCCGCGGAGGAGGCCTGGCGGGTGCCCCCCACACTCCGCCCGCCTCAACCGAAAGCAACCGACCCGGCAAAGCGGCAAAGCCGGCCCCGCCCGGCACAAGCGGCTCAGTCGATCCGGCCACGACCGAGGTAGGCGAGGCGCCGCCGCCTCGCCCAGGACCAGTCCGGGGGGGCTTCTCCGTCGGGTGCCGGGCCCGGCAAGTTCAAAAAAAAAAAAAAAAAAGAACTAGGCCCAAAAATTCTGCCCGCCACAAGGCGGGTCCCCGGCTTAAGGCCGAGGGAGGGGGACGGCTTCTCCAACGCGGGCCGAGCACCGCCGCCACCGCCGAGGCGGACCGACGGGCCCAAAACCGCGCCCGCCGAGCGGGCCCCCGGCTTAAGGCCGGGCAGAAAAGGGACGAGGCGCCGCCGCCTCGCCCGCCACCGGTGCCCGGGGGGGGCCGCCCCCCCCCGTGGCCAATCGACCGGCAGAAGCCGGGCCGGAGCGGGACACGCTGCTCGCGGCTTCTCTTTCTCTCTCTCTCTCAACTCTCACTCTCTCTCTTCTCTCTCGGCAACTCTCTCTCTGGGCTCGCTCTCGCTCTCTCGGCTCTCTCTCCCCGCCTCGGGGCCGGCGAGCAGCTTTCTCGGATCGTCTTTCGCCCCCTTCTTGCTCTCTCTCTCGGCCTTCTCCGGATCCGCTCTTGCGCGGCCCTTCTCTCTCGCCTCCGCGGATCCGGCTCTTTCGCGCGGCCCCTTCTCTCTCGCCTCGCCAACTGGACCCACTTTTCCCTGGGAAGGACGGGAGCCGGGACACAAAGGCACGCGCGCTTCGTCCCGGCTAGGCGGCACTCGCTTGGCCCTGGCGACCGCACGCGCGGCCGCTCCGCTCCGCCTCGGACGCAGGTACGGGGTCAACCTGCGGGGATGCGGCCCGTCACCTCGCTCCCATAAGACGGACAGACGAGTCCAAAGCCGGCCAGGCCTCCAAGAGGACCAATGCAGCTCGACCGGGGAGGGGCGCCAACGCAGGCCGCCTCCTACCATGACGCAGTCGGAGGCGGCCGACAACAGCGACCCCTTGGTGAACTTCCGCAGACGGCCGGGACAACAGGTCTACCCGGCCGGCGCCGAAATTGCACTAAGTCCCGCCGGAGCGAGGTAGACCTGATGTCCCCGGCCGGCGCCCGCCACCAGGGGGCAAGGCCGGCCCCCGGCGGACCCCGGAGCGAGGTAGACCTGATGTCCCCGACCGGAGCCGGGGTAGACCTGTTGTCCCCGGGCGGAGCCGGGGTAGACCTGTTGTCCCCGGGCGGAGCCGGGGTAGACCTGTTGTCCCCGACCGGAGCCGGGGTAGACCTGATGTCCCCGACCGGAGCCGGGGTAGACGTGATGTCCCCGGCCGCAGCCGGGGTAGACCTGTTGTCCCCGGCCGGAGCCGGGGTAGACCTGATGTCCCCGGCCGCAGCCGGGGTAGACCTGATGTCCCCGGCCGGAGCCGGGGTAGACCTGTTGTCCCCGACCGGAGCCGGGGTAGACCTGATGTCCCCGGCCACAGCGGAGGGAGACCTGTTGTCCCCGGCCGGAGCCGGGGTAGACCTGATGTCCCCGACCGGAGCCGGGGTAGACCTGTTGTCCCCGGCCGCAGCCGGGGTAGACCTGATGTCCCCGGGCGGAGCCGGGGTAGACCTGATGTCCCCGGGCGGAGCCGGGGTAGACCTGATGTCCCCGGCCGCAGCGGGGGTAGACCTGATGTCCCCGACCGGAGCCGGGGTAGACCTGATGTCCCCGGCCGGAGCCGGGGTAGACCTGTTGTCCCCGGCCGGAGCCGGGGTAGACCTGTTGTCCCCGGCCGGAGCCGGGGTAGACCTGATGTCCCCGACCGGAGCCGGGGTAGACCTGATGTCCCCGGCCGGAGCCATGGTAGACCTGATGTCCCCGGCCGCAGCCGGGGTAGACCTGATGTCCCCGGCCGGAGCCGGGGTAGACCTGTTGTCCCCGACCGGAGCCGGGGTAGACCTGATGTCCCCGGCCACAGCGGAGGTAGACCTGATGTCCCGGGCCGGAGCCGGGGTAGACCTGATGTCCCCGTCCGGAGCCGGGGTAGACCTGTTGTCCCCGGCCGGAGCCGGGGTAGACCTGTTGTCCCCGGCCGGAGCCGGGGTAGACCTGATGTCCCCGACCGGAGCCGGGGTAGACCTGATGTCCCCGGCCGGAGCCGGGGTAGACCTGATGTCCCCGGCCGCAGCCGGGGTAGACCTGATGTCCCCGGCCGCAGCCGGGGTAGACCTGTTGTCCCCGACCGGAGCCGGGGTAGACCTGATGTCCCCGGCCGCAGCGGAGGTAGACCTGATGTCCCCGGCCGGAGCCGGGGTAGACCTGTTGTCCCCGGCCGCAGCCGGGGTAGACCTGATGTCCCCGGCCGGAGCCGGGGTAGACCTGATGTCCCCGGCCGCAGCCGGGGTAGACCTGATGTCCCCGGGCGGAGCCGGGGTAGACCTGATGTCCCCGGGCGGAGCCGGGGTAGACCTGTTGTCCCCGGCCGCAGCGGAGGTAGACCTGTTGTCCCCGGGCGGAGCCGGGGTAGACCTGATGTCCCCGGCCGCAGCCGGGGTAGACCTGATGTCCCCGGCCGCAGCCGGGGTAGACCTGATGTCCCCGGCCGCAGCCGGGGTAGACCTGATGTCCCCGGCCGCAGCCGGGGTAGACCTGTTGTCCCCGGCCGCAGCCGGGGTAGACCTGATGTCCCCGGGCGGTGCCGGGGTAGACCTGATGTCCCCGGCCGGAGCCGGGGTAGACCTGATGTCCCCGGGCGGAGCCGGGGTAGACCTGATGTCCCCGGCCGCAGCCGGGGTAGACCTGATGTCCCCGGGCGGTGCCGGGGTAGACCTGATGTCCCCGGCCGGAGCCGGGGTAGACCTGATGTCCCCGGGCGGAGCCGGGGTAGACCTGATGTCCCCGACCGGAGCCGGGGTAGACCTGTTGTCCCCGGCCGCAGCCGGGGTAGACCTGATGTCCCCGGGCGGAGCCGGGGTAGACCTGTTGTCCCCGGCCGCAGCCGGGGTAGACCTGATGTCCCCGACCGGAGCCGGGGTAGACCTGATGTCCCCGACCGGAGCCGGGGTAGACCTGATGTCCCCGGCCGCAGCCGGGGTAGACCTGATGTCCCCGGCCGCAGCCGGGGTAGACCTGATGTCCCCGACCGGAGCCGGGGTAGACCTGTTGTCCCCGGCCGCAGCCGGGGTAGACCTGATGTCCCCGGGCGGAGCCGGGGTAGACCTGATGTCCCCGGGCGGAGCCGGGGTAGACCTGTTGTCCCCGGCCGCAGCCGGGGTAGACCTGATGTCCCCGGGCGGAGCCGGGGTAGACCTGTTGTCCCCGGCCGCAGCCGGGGTAGACCTGATGTCCCCGGCCGGAGCCGGGGTAGACCTGATGTCCCCAGCCGCCGCCGGGGTAGACCTGATTAGCCCGGTCCGGCTCGGATCCATGGTAGACCTGCTGTCCCCCTGTTGTCGCCCGCCGCCCGGGCACCTCGCCGTGCCCAGCGACCCCGGAGCCGGGCGAAGCTCACAGCCTCATAACACCCCGGAGCCAGATGGCTCGATCGATCCCCCGTCCCACACAATGAACCCCAACCCCACCCCCCCCTTTCAAGACCATGACATGTTTTCCATTTTTTTGTTGTTGTTCTTTGGGGGGATTTGGTTTGGGTTTGCTTTGGTATTTTGTTTTGTTTTGTTTTTCTGGGGGGGGGGGGGGGGGGGGCTGTTTTGGGGGTTTTTTGGGGGTTTTTTCCAGTTGCTTTGGCTTTCTCTGATACTGATTTTTGAGGTTGTTTTTTTTGGGGGGGTTGGGGGGCTTGTGGTTTGGATTTGGGTTTTCTTGGGTTGTCCCCCACCCCCCCGGGCCCCCCCCCGCCCCGCCCCTTTTTCTTTTCTCCTTTCCTGAAAGAATGGCTCTTCTATTTGCTTGGAACGAGAAACTTATCCGGGAAAGCAAACCAACCCAAAAATGGACCCATTTGATTTCTTTTTCTTTCGTATCGGAAGCGCCCCCAGCCGAGCCGACGGGCAAGCCGAGGCCGGTGCTCTGCCTGCTGACACGCTGACCTGGCCAAACAGCGCCCCCACCACCCACCCCCCGCCCTGCCCCGCCACGCCCTCCTGGGGTGGAACCTACCCAGGCCGGCCCCCCTGGCCCCGATGCGGCTCGCCCCGCCGCGCCCCTCCCCTCCCCTCCCCGCCCCGCCCCGCCCCGCCCGCCGGTAGAGGCGACGGCGGCCGCCGGCACCACCGCCAGCACACAGGCGCTGTGTGTAGCTTTCGGGCGGGTTGTTTCACGGTCCGCAGAGGTCTTGGGCCCTCGACGTGACTCTAGGGGGCCGTGGGGACTCGGTGCCGAGGCGCCCGGGGCCGGCACGAAGCCACCGGCCCTGGTCCGCACAGAGACAGAAACAGTGACACGCACCCCCCCCCCCCAACTAACCCTAACCCTAACCCTAACTCCCCCCGCCCCCGACTAACCCTAACCCTAACACTAACCCTAACTCCCCCCGCCCCCCACTAACCCTAACCCTAACCCTAACCCTAACCCTAACCCTAACCCTAACCCCCCCCCCCCTAACCCTAACCCTAACCCTAACCCCCTAACCCCCCCCCCACTAACCCTAACCCTAACCCTAACCCTAACCCCCCCCCCCACTAACCCTAACCCTAACCCTAACCCTAACCCCCCCCCCCCCCCCCCAACTAACCCTAACCCTAACCCTAACGCACGGCCACGCCTGCAGGCTACCACACCGCTGCGCGTGAAAGGAAGGCGCGGCCAACCATCCCCGCCCCCTCGCCAACCCCTCCCCAGCCACCTCCACCCGGCCCCCTGCCACCCGCGCGCGCGCAGCCGCCCGCCGGCCCGCCCATAGGCATTCACGCTCTGGCGTGCCCTCTCTCCCTGGCCCTGCCCCGGCCCCTGGCCCTGCCCGCTCTGTGGCAAGCGCAGCCGGCCATGGGCGGTTGGGGGCGCCCCGCCCTCCCCCATCAGCCTCCCCGGCGCTGTCTGCATCCTTTTGCCGCTTGCTAGGCTGCCGTAGGCCAAGGCCGGCCCGGGACAACAGGTCTAGCCAAGAGCCTGGGACAACAGGTCTACCCTAGGGGCCTGGGACAACAGGTCTAGCCAAGGGGCCGGGCTGCCGTAGGCGAGGGCCCGCCCGGGGACAACAGGTCTACCCCCAGGGCCTGGGACAAAAGGTCTACCCCAAGGGGCCTGGGCTATCAGGTCTACCCCGGAAGCGCAGGACATCAGGTCTACCCCGGCGGCCCGGGACAACAGGTCTACCCCAAGGGGCCCGGGACAACAGGTCTACCCAAGGGGCCTGGGACAACAGGTCTACCCCGGCGGCGCGGGACAACAGGTCTACCCCGGAGGCCCGGGACAACAGGTCTACCCCGAAGCCTAGGACAACAGGTCTACCCCGGGCCTCGGCTGTCAGGTCTACCCCGGAGGCCCAGGCTGCCGTAGGCCAAGGCCGGCCCGGGACAACAGGTCTACCCAAGGGGCCTGGGACAACAGGTCTGCCCCGGCGGCCCGGGACAACAGGTCTAGCCCGGCGGCCCGGGACAACAGGTCTAGCCTAGGGGCCTCGGCCATCAGGTCTACCCCGAAGCCTAGGACATCAGGTCTACCCCAAGGGGCCTGGGACAACAGGTCTACCCCGAAGCCTAGGACGTCAGGTCTACCCCGGCGGCCCGGGACAACAGGTCTACCCCGGGCCTGGGACAACAGGTCTACCCCGGAGGCCCGGGACAACAGGTCTAGCCCGGCGGCCCGGGACAACAGGTCTACCCTAGGGGCCTCGGCCATCAGGTCTACCCCGAAGCCTGGGACAACAGGTCTACCCCGGAGGCCCGGGACAACAGGTCTACCCCGGAAGCCTAGGACATCAGGTCTACCCCGAAGCCTAGGACATCAGGTCTACCCCAAGGGGCCTGGGACAACAGGTCTACCCAAGGGGCCTCGGCCATCAGGTCTACCCCGAAGCCTAGGACATCAGGTCTACCCCGAAGCCTAGGACAACAGGTCTACCCCGGAGGCCTGGGACAACAGGTCTACCCTAGGGGCCTCGGCCATCAGGTCTACCCCGAAGCCTAGGACAACAGGTCTACCCCGGCGGCCCGGGACAACAGGTCTAGCCCGGAGGCCCGGGACAACAGGTCTACCCCGGCGGCCCGGGACAACAGGTCTACCCCAAGGGGCCTGGGACAACAGGTCTACCCAAGGGGCCTCGGCCATCAGGTCTACCCCGAAGCTTAGGACATCAGGTCTACCCCAAGGGGCCTGGGACAACAGGTCTACCCCGGAGGCCCGGGACAACAGGTCTACCCTAGGGGCCTCGGCCATCAGGTCTACCCCGAAGCCTGGGACATCAGGTCTACCCCGGCGGCCCGGGACAACGGGTCTACCCCGGCGGCCCGGGACAACAGGTCTACCCCGAAGCCTAGGACAACAGGTCTACCCCGGCGGCCCGGGACAACAGGTCTACCCTGAAGGCCTGGGACAACAGGTCTACCCCGAAGCCTGGGACATCAGGTCTACCCCAAGGAGCCTGGGACAACAGGTCTACCCCGGTGGCCCGGGACAACTGGTCTACCCCGGAGGCCCCGGACATCAGGTCTACCCCGGTGGCCCCGGACATCAGGTCTACCCCAAGGAGCCTGGGACAACAGGTCTACCCAAGGGGCCCGGGACAACAGGTCTACCCCGGAGGCCCCGGACATCAGGTCTACCCCGGTGGCCCCGGACATCAGGTCTACCCCAAGGAGCCTG
>NW_027509875.1:292052-294552 GCF_051311805.1 Agelaius phoeniceus
GCGACGACGACGACCGCGGCGACGCCCGCCGGGCCCGCAGGGAAGGGATCGAGGCCCGCCGAGGGAAGCGCTTCCCTCGCCCAACACCCCTGACCGCCTTCCCCTCCGGCCACCGGCGGCACGCCGCCGCCGCCGCCGCCGCAGCCGCCCGCCGCGGGCGACGGGCCTGCGAGGCGACCCCAGCCGCGCCGCCGGGGTGGCCCCCGGACGGCGATTGATCGTCAAGCGACGCTCAGACAGGCGTAGCCCCGGGAGGAACCCGGGGCCGCAAGTGCGTTCGAAGTGTCGATGATCAATGTGTCCTGCAATTCACATTAATTCTCGCAGCTAGCTGCGTTCTTCATCGACGCACGAGCCGAGTGATCCACCGCTAAGAGTTGTCTGCCTTTCGGGCACCGCTCACGCCAGAGCGGCCCCTTTTTTGGTTTAGGACAATGCCGCCGAGGACGCGCGGGCGCGCGCCTGGCTTCCGAGACCGTACGAGCACACGGAAAACGGGAGGAAAAAAAAGGAAAAAAACAAACCCACTCTCCGAAGGCCGGCCAAGAGGCGGGGGAGCCCGCGCCCCCGACCGCCTCCCCCCGCGAGGGGAGACGCCGACCTCACCCACGCCGTCCTTCGGAGGCGGCCCAGGCGCCCGGGCTCGGCCCGGCCTCCGCGCGGAGGGCCGGGCGGCGCGCGCCGGACACGCGGGGGGCACAGGGCGGCCCGCCCGCTTCTCGCTTTCACGGGACGACGCGCACAACGCACACGGCACGCGGCCGGGGGCGCGCGGCCGTCGGCCCCCGCGCCGCGCCGGCTCTCCCCTCGGCCCCGACGCCGCGGGCCTGGCGCGGAGCGCCGCCGCGCCGCCGCGCGGCCGGCGTTGTCTCTCTCTTCCCCCCACCACGGGCACGGGCCTTTCCCCTGGGCTCGAGACGGGCACGCGACGGCGACCGGCACAGCCCGCCGGCACGCCTCCCGCGGGACCGCTCCCCCGCCGGGCGGGCGGGCGAGCGACCGGCGGACGCGCTCCGCCGCCGGCCCCGGAGGCGGGCGCCACCGAGAGCCGAGCCGGCGTCGCCTGCGCCCGAGGCCTGCCGGACGGCAGACCCGGCCGCCGCCGGGGCGGCACACGCCCGGGACCGCCGCCGCCGCCTCGCACCGCCGGGGCCCCTCGCCTCGGGCACGCGCCCGGCGGGAAGGCGCCGCGGCGGCTGAGCCGGGGGGCAGCGCCCGCTCTCCTCGTTCGCACGCGGAGACCGGGCGGGGAGGAGCGCCCCCGCGGCCGCCCCCGCACGCCTTCCTGCGCGGCCCACACGCGGCCGCGCGGGCAAGGGCGACGGAGGCGAGGCGACGAGCGGAGCCCGGGACGGGACCGCCGCCGGCCGACGGCGGGCGCCGTCCGGCCGACCGTCCCCGCAGGGAGGGACACCCGTCGAGCGGCGCCGCCGCCGCTCGCCACGGGGTCGCCCGCGCTCGCGGGCCTCCGCCGCCGGAGGGCCCGCCGAGCGCTCGCCCCCCCCCACCGGCGGGCGGGGCGGTCGAGCCAGGGGACGGCCGGCGGACGACGGCGCCGCCGCGCCGCGCCTTCGAGGAAGGAAAGGCCGTCGAGGGGAAGAGAGGCGCCGGACGCGCCGGACGCGGCGCCGCCGCGCGCGCCAGAGACCGCGGCGGCGGGCCCAGGAGAGAGAGCGCGGGCGGGCCCCGGCGGCCGTCGCCCCGCGGCCGAGGAAGGGGCAGAGAGCGCGCGCTCTCTGCCGGGCGTCGCCCGTTACCACGAGGCGGGCGGGTCGGCCCCCGCGGCCGACCGCGCGCCGCGGCCTCTCCGCCGAGGCCGGGCCACGGAGAGGGGGGGGCAGGGCGCCCCTCCCCGGCGCGGCGCGGTTGACCCCGCCCGCGGCGCGCGGCGGGGACGACGACGACGACGACGGCCGCGACGGAGGAGCGCGGCCGGTGGCCACGGGACAACCACCGCAGGGGATCGGCGGGAGTAGCTGCTCCCCACCCCTCAGTGGCGCCCCGCACGGCCACCGCCCGCGGCACACGCCCGCCGCCGCCACCGCCGCCGCCGCCGCCACGGCGGGCCGCGCCGAGCCGCCCGAGTCTTTAAACCGCCGCCCGGCCCCGCCGGCCCCCTTTCGGCCCACAACCCGCAGCGTTTGACGACGCCGAGGGCAAGAAAACCTGGGGGGACCGCCGAGGCGCCGAGCGCTAGGTACCTGGCCCTGGGGCGAGGGAAACGACCTGCATGGCCCCGCCGGGGTGCCTCCCCCGCTGCCGCCCTCGGGGGAGCGTCCACCGGCGGGGGCGCGCCCGACATCTGCCGCCACCACCGCCACGTCCTTCTCGGGGCCCGGGGTTTCCCTCAGTAGCCCGGCGCTGCGCGCCCGAGAGGACCGCCGCGGCTCGGGCCGCCCCGCCGGCGCGGGGGACACGCGGGCCCGACCACCGAGCACAACCTCGGGCGCGCGCGCGCGCCACCCAGCGCGGCCCGGAACGCCCGGGGCCTCGGCCCTCG
>NW_027509875.1:299552-304552 GCF_051311805.1 Agelaius phoeniceus
TCTCCCCGCCTCGGGGCCGGCGAGCAGCTTTCTCGGATCGTCTTTCGCCCCCTTCTTGCTCTCTCTCTCGGCCTTCTCCGGATCCGCTCTTGCGCGGCCCTTCTCTCTCGCCTCCGCGGATCCGGCTCTTTCGCGCGGCCCCTTCTCTCTCGCCTCGCCAACTGGACCCACTTTTCCCTGGGAAGGACGGGAGCCGGGACACAAAGGCACGCGCGCTTCGTCCCGGCTAGGCGGCACTCGCTTGGCCCTGGCGACCGCACGCGCGGCCGCTCCGCTCCGCCTCGGACGCAGGTACGGGGTCAACCTGCGGGGATGCGGCCCGTCACCTCGCTCCCATAAGACGGACAGACGAGTCCAAAGCCGGCCAGGCCTCCAAGAGGACCAATGCAGCTCGACCGGGGAGGGGCGCCAACGCAGGCCGCCTCCTACCATGACGCAGTCGGAGGCGGCCGACAACAGCGACCCCTTGGTGAACTTCCGCAGACGGCCGGGACAACAGGTCTACCCGGCCGGCGCCGAAATTGCACTAAGTCCCGCCGGAGCGAGGTAGACCTGATGTCCCCGGCCGGCGCCCGCCACCAGGGGGCAAGGCCGGCCCCCGGCGGACCCCGGAGCGAGGTAGACCTGATGTCCCCGACCGGAGCCGGGGTAGACCTGTTGTCCCCGGGCGGAGCCGGGGTAGACCTGTTGTCCCCGGGCGGAGCCGGGGTAGACCTGTTGTCCCCGACCGGAGCCGGGGTAGACCTGATGTCCCCGACCGGAGCCGGGGTAGACGTGATGTCCCCGGCCGCAGCCGGGGTAGACCTGTTGTCCCCGGCCGGAGCCGGGGTAGACCTGATGTCCCCGGCCGCAGCCGGGGTAGACCTGATGTCCCCGGGCGGAGCCGGGGTAGACCTGATGTCCCCGGGCGGAGCCGGGGTAGACCTGATGTCCCCGGCCGCAGCGGGGGTAGACCTGATGTCCCCGACCGGAGCCGGGGTAGACCTGATGTCCCCGGCCGGAGCCGGGGTAGACCTGTTGTCCCCGGCCGGAGCCGGGGTAGACCTGTTGTCCCCGGCCGGAGCCGGGGTAGACCTGATGTCCCCGACCGGAGCCGGGGTAGACCTGATGTCCCCGGCCGGAGCCATGGTAGACCTGATGTCCCCGGCCGCAGCCGGGGTAGACCTGATGTCCCCGGCCGGAGCCGGGGTAGACCTGTTGTCCCCGACCGGAGCCGGGGTAGACCTGATGTCCCCGGCCACAGCGGAGGTAGACCTGATGTCCCGGGCCGGAGCCGGGGTAGACCTGATGTCCCCGTCCGGAGCCGGGGTAGACCTGTTGTCCCCGGCCGGAGCCGGGGTAGACCTGTTGTCCCCGGCCGGAGCCGGGGTAGACCTGATGTCCCCGACCGGAGCCGGGGTAGACCTGATGTCCCCGGCCGGAGCCGGGGTAGACCTGATGTCCCCGGCCGCAGCCGGGGTAGACCTGATGTCCCCGGCCGCAGCCGGGGTAGACCTGTTGTCCCCGACCGGAGCCGGGGTAGACCTGATGTCCCCGGCCGCAGCGGAGGTAGACCTGATGTCCCCGGCCGGAGCCGGGGTAGACCTGTTGTCCCCGGCCGCAGCCGGGGTAGACCTGATGTCCCCGGCCGGAGCCGGGGTAGACCTGATGTCCCCGGCCGCAGCCGGGGTAGACCTGATGTCCCCGGGCGGAGCCGGGGTAGACCTGATGTCCCCGGGCGGAGCCGGGGTAGACCTGTTGTCCCCGGCCGCAGCGGAGGTAGACCTGTTGTCCCCGGGCGGTGCCGGGGTAGACCTGATGTCCCCGGCCGGAGCCGGGGTAGACCTGATGTCCCCGGGCGGAGCCGGGGTAGACCTGATGTCCCCGGCCGCAGCCGGGGTAGACCTGATGTCCCCGGGCGCAGCCGGGGTAGACCTGATGTCCCCGGGCGGAGCCGGGGTAGACCTGTTGTCCCCGGCCGCAGCCGGGGTAGACCTGATGTCCCCGACCGGAGCCGGGGTAGACCTGATGTCCCCGACCGGAGCCGGGGTAGACCTGATGTCCCCGGCCGCAGCCGGGGTAGACCTGATGTCCCCGGCCGCAGCCGGGGTAGACCTGATGTCCCCGACCGGAGCCGGGGTAGACCTGTTGTCCCCGGCCGCAGCCGGGGTAGACCTGATGTCCCCGGGCGGAGCCGGGGTAGACCTGATGTCCCCGGGCGGAGCCGGGGTAGACCTGTTGTCCCCGGCCGCAGCCGGGGTAGACCTGATGTCCCCGGGCGGAGCCGGGGTAGACCTGTTGTCCCCGGCCGCAGCCGGGGTAGACCTGATGTCCCCGGCCGGAGCCGGGGTAGACCTGATGTCCCCAGCCGCCGCCGGGGTAGACCTGATTAGCCCGGTCCGGCTCGGATCCATGGTAGACCTGCTGTCCCCCTGTTGTCGCCCGCCGCCCGGGCACCTCGCCGTGCCCAGCGACCCCGGAGCCGGGCGAAGCTCACAGCCTCATAACACCCCGGAGCCAGATGGCTCGATCGATCCCCCGTCCCACACAATGAACCCCAACCCCACCCCCCCCTTTCAAGACCATGACATGTTTTCCATTTTTTTGTTGTTGTTCTTTGGGGGGATTTGGTTTGGGTTTGCTTTGGTATTTTGTTTTGTTTTGTTTTTCTGGGGGGGGGGGGGGGGGGGGGCTGTTTTGGGGGTTTTTTGGGGGTTTTTTCCAGTTGCTTTGGCTTTCTCTGATACTGATTTTTGAGGTTGTTTTTTTTGGGGGGGTTGGGGGGCTTGTGGTTTGGATTTGGGTTTTCTTGGGTTGTCCCCCACCCCCCCGGGCCCCCCCCCGCCCCGCCCCTTTTTCTTTTCTCCTTTCCTGAAAGAATGGCTCTTCTATTTGCTTGGAACGAGAAACTTATCCGGGAAAGCAAACCAACCCAAAAATGGACCCATTTGATTTCTTTTTCTTTCGTATCGGAAGCGCCCCCAGCCGAGCCGACGGGCAAGCCGAGGCCGGTGCTCTGCCTGCTGACACGCTGACCTGGCCAAACAGCGCCCCCACCACCCACCCCCCGCCCTGCCCCGCCACGCCCTCCTGGGGTGGAACCTACCCAGGCCGGCCCCCCTGGCCCCGATGCGGCTCGCCCCGCCGCGCCCCTCCCCTCCCCTCCCCGCCCCGCCCCGCCCCGCCCGCCGGTAGAGGCGACGGCGGCCGCCGGCACCACCGCCAGCACACAGGCGCTGTGTGTAGCTTTCGGGCGGGTTGTTTCACGGTCCGCAGAGGTCTTGGGCCCTCGACGTGACTCTAGGGGGCCGTGGGGACTCGGTGCCGAGGCGCCCGGGGCCGGCACGAAGCCACCGGCCCTGGTCCGCACAGAGACAGAAACAGTGACACGCACCCCCCCCCCCCAACTAACCCTAACCCTAACCCTAACTCCCCCCGCCCCCGACTAACCCTAACCCTAACACTAACCCTAACTCCCCCCGCCCCCCACTAACCCTAACCCTAACCCTAACCCTAACCCTAACCCTAACCCTAACCCCCCCCCCCTAACCCTAACCCTAACCCTAACCCCCTAACCCCCCCCCCACTAACCCTAACCCTAACCCTAACCCTAACCCCCCCCCCCACTAACCCTAACCCTAACCCTAACCCTAACCCCCCCCCCCCCCCCCAACTAACCCTAACCCTAACCCTAACGCACGGCCACGCCTGCAGGCTACCACACCGCTGCGCGTGAAAGGAAGGCGCGGCCAACCATCCCCGCCCCCTCGCCAACCCCTCCCCAGCCACCTCCACCCGGCCCCCTGCCACCCGCGCGCGCGCAGCCGCCCGCCGGCCCGCCCATAGGCATTCACGCTCTGGCGTGCCCTCTCTCCCTGGCCCTGCCCCGGCCCCTGGCCCTGCCCGCTCTGTGGCAAGCGCAGCCGGCCATGGGCGGTTGGGGGCGCCCCGCCCTCCCCCATCAGCCTCCCCGGCGCTGTCTGCATCCTTTTGCCGCTTGCTAGGCTGCCGTAGGCCAAGGCCGGCCCGGGACAACAGGTCTAGCCAAGAGCCTGGGACAACAGGTCTACCCTAGGGGCCTGGGACAACAGGTCTAGCCAAGGGGCCGGGCTGCCGTAGGCGAGGGCCCGCCCGGGGACAACAGGTCTACCCCCAGGGCCTGGGACAAAAGGTCTACCCCAAGGGGCCTGGGCTATCAGGTCTACCCCGGAAGCGCAGGACATCAGGTCTACCCCGGCGGCCCGGGACAACAGGTCTACCCCAAGGGGCCCGGGACAACAGGTCTACCCAAGGGGCCTGGGACAACAGGTCTACCCCGGCGGCGCGGGACAACAGGTCTACCCCGGAGGCCCGGGACAACAGGTCTACCCCGAAGCCTAGGACAACAGGTCTACCCCGGGCCTCGGCTGTCAGGTCTACCCCGGAGGCCCAGGCTGCCGTAGGCCAAGGCCGGCCCGGGACAACAGGTCTACCCAAGGGGCCTGGGACAACAGTTCTGCCCCGGCGGCCCGGGACAACAGGTCTAGCCCGGCGGCCCGGGACAACAGGTCTAGCCTAGGGGCCTCGGCCATCAGGTCTACCCCGAAGCCTAGGACATCAGGTCTACCCCAAGGGGCCTGGGACAACAGGTCTACCCCGAAGCCTAGGACGTCAGGTCTACCCCGGCGGCCCGGGACAACAGGTCTACCCCGGGCCTGGGACAACAGGTCTACCCCGGAGGCCCGGGACAACAGGTCTAGCCCGGCGGCCCGGGACAACAGGTCTACCCTAGGGGCCTCGGCCATCAGGTCTACCCCGAAGCCTGGGACAACAGGTCTACCCCGGAGGCCCGGGACAACAGGTCTACCCCGGAAGCCTAGGACATCAGGTCTACCCCGAAGCCTAGGACATCAGGTCTACCCCAAGGGGCCTGGGACAACAGGTCTACCCAAGGGGCCTCGGCCATCAGGTCTACCCCGAAGCCTAGGACATCAGGTCTACCCCGAAGCCTAGGACAACAGGTCTACCCCGGAGGCCTGGGA
>NW_027509875.1:317052-324552 GCF_051311805.1 Agelaius phoeniceus
TTTTTTGGCCCGGGGCCCGCGCCCCGGTGCTTCGACACTCGGCCTCGCGCTCGACACGACGCGCGCGCGGCGCGCGGAACGGGGCTCGGCCGGGGCTGACCCGCCCCCCCAACTAAAGCCGAGAAAAACCCGCCCCGCCGACCGGTCGCGGGCGAGCGACCGGCCGCCGGCGAGGTTGGGCCGAGCGGGGCCCCGCTCGCAGGGAGCGAACGCCCCAAGCCCGGCGCGTCCCCCCACCGGGCCGCGCGGAAAGCACCGGACGTGCTAGAGGAGGCAGCGACCCGACGAGGCGGGCGCGGCCCGGACACCGAGGCCCCTTTTCAGCCGGGGCGCGGCTCGCTCTGCAGCAGGCGGCGGAACGGCAAAGGAGCCTGCGGACCGGGCTCTGGGCCACCCGCGTCCGCGCCCCATCGCCTTCGGGCACACTTTCGCCCTTCTTTCTCTCTCTCTCTCGTCTCTTTTCCCTTCTCGCGGCTCAGCTCCAGCCGCACCGCCGCCCGGCGCTGCTCGCGGCCGGCACCCACACGGGCGCTCCCCGGACCGGGGCCGGCACCGGCACCTCGCGTGGTTTTTTCAAGGACACCTGAAGGCTCGCGGGGCCACGCGGCCGTCACACAGCTCGGGACGGTCAAGACGCCCTTCCCCAGGCCAGCGGGAGGGGCGACACCTCGCCTGCGACGGGAAGCGAATTGGAAAGGAGACCGCCCTGCCCGAGCACCGGACCCTCCCCGCCGTGGCTTCCCCGCCACAGAGAAGCCTCGGAAGGAGAGCCGGCCCGCCGGGGGCCCTCTCCGACGCCACCCGAAAAGCCACATCGATCAGCCGCGGCTCCGCGCCGACGGCGACAAGGGCCCCACGGCCACGCTTCCTGGGACAACAACGGCGACGGCCGCCCAGCCCACCTGCCCGTCGGCTCGCTCGCTCGCCTCAGCAGCAGAGGAGCGCGGGGGGTGCCGCCACCCGCCCGCCCGCAGCCGGCAACGGCGGGACTGGAGCGGCCCGGGGAGAACCCGGCCGAGCGTGCGAGAAAAAGTGCCACCGACCTGGCGCGGCCACGGGCCACCGGCGGCTTTCGCCCGGCCTCGCGGCGGTCGGCTTGCCCTGCCGGAACAAAAAAGGCCGGGGGACGGCACGACAAAAGAAAAAGGCACACGGAGGCGCGTTCGCAACGCCCCGTGCTAGCCACGGGGGCCACGGGGCCAGGGGCCCGCAGCGGGGGGGCCGAGTGACGGGCCTCAACTGCCTCCCCACCACGGACTCACCGGCATCCCGCCTCGCGCTGTCGTCGCAACGCTCCTCAGTGCCGCGGCTTAGGGCCGCCAGAGAAAAAGACACAAGGCCCGCGGAGGAGGCCTGGCGGGTGCCCCCCACACTCCGCCCGCCTCAACCGAAAGCAACCGACCCGGCAAAGCGGCAAAGCCGGCCCCGCCCGGCACAAGCGGCTCAGTCGATCCGGCCACGACCGAGGTAGGCGAGGCGCCGCCGCCTCGCCCAGGACCAGGCCGGGGGGCTCTCCGTCGGGTGCCGGGCCCGGCAAGTTCGAAAAAAAAAAAAAAAAGAACTAGGCCCAAAAATTCTGCCCGCCACAAGGCGGGTCCCCGGCTTAAGGCCGAGGGAGGGGGACGGCTTCTCCAACGCGGGCCGAGCACCGCCGCCGCCACCGCCGAGGCGGACCGACGGGCCCAAAACCGCGCCCGCCGAGCGGGCCCCCGGCTTAAGGCCGGGCAGAAAAGGGACGAGGCGCCGCCGCCTCGCCCGCCACCGGTGCCCGGGGGGGGCCGCCCCCCCCCGTGGCCAATCGACCGGCAGAAGCCGGGCCGGAGCGGGACACGCTGCTCGCGGCTTCTCTTTCTCTCTCTCTCGCTCAACTCTCACTCTCTCTCTTCTCTCTCGGCAACTCTCTCTCTGGGCTCGCTCTCGCTCTCTCGGCTCTCTCTCCCCGCCTCGGGGCCGGCGAGCAGCTTTCTCGGATCGTCTTTCGCCCCCTTCTTGCTCTCTCTCGGCCTTCTCCGGATCCGCTCTTGCGCGGCCCTTTCTCTCTCGCCTCCGCGGATCCGGCTCTTTCGCGCGGCCCCTTCTCTCTCGCCTCGCCAACTGGACCCACTTTTCCCTGGGAAGGACGGGAGCCGGGACACAAAGGCACGCGCGCTTCGTCCCGGCTAGGCGGCACTCGCTTGGCCCTGGCGACCGCACGCGCGGCCGCTCCGCTCCGCCTCGGACGCAGGTACGGGGTCAACCTGCGGGGATGCGGCCCGTCACCTCGCTCCCATAAGACGGACAGACGAGTCCAAAGCCGGCCAGGCCTCCAAGAGGACCAATGCAGCTCGACCGGGGAGGGGCGCCAACGCAGGCCGCCTCCTACCATGACGCAGCCGGAGGCGGCCGACAACAGCGACCCCTTGGTGAACTTCCGCAGACGGCCGGGACAACAGGTCTACCCGGCCGGCGCCGAAATTGCACTAAGTCCCGCCGGAGCGAGGTAGACCTGATGTCCCCGACCGGAGCCGGGGTAGACCTGTTGTCCCCGGGCGGAGCCGGGGTAGACCTGTTGTCCCCGGGCGGAGCCGGGGTAGACCTGATGTCCCCGACCGGAGCCGGGGTAGACCTGATGTCCCCGACCGGAGCCGGGGTAGACGTGATGTCCCCGGCCGCAGCCGGGGTAGACCTGTTGTCCCCGGCCGGAGCCGGGGTAGACCTGATGTCCCCGGCCGCAGCCGGGGTAGACCTGATGTCCCCTGCCGGAGCCGGGGTAGACCTGTTGTCCCCGACCGGAGCCGGGGTAGACCTGATGTCCCCGGCCACAGCGGAGGTAGACCTGTTGTCCCCGGCCGGAGCCGGGGTAGACCTGATGTCCCCGACCGGAGCCGGGGTAGACCTGTTGTCCCCGGCCGCAGCCGGGGTAGACCTGTTGTCCCCGGCCGCAGCCGGGGTAGACCTGATGTCCCCGGGCGGAGCCGGGGTAGACCTGATGTCCCCGGGCGGAGCCGGGGTAGACCTGATGTCCCCGACCGGAGCCGGGGTAGACCTGATGTCCCCGGGCGGAGCCGGGGTAGACCTGATGTCCCCGGCCGGAGCCGGGGTAGACCTGTTGTCCCCGGCCGCAGCCGGGGTAGACCTGATGTCCCCGGCCGGAGCCGGGGTAGACCTGTTGTCCCCGACCGGAGCCGGGGTAGACCTGATGTCCCCGGCCACAGCGGAGGTAGACCTGTTGTCCCCGGCCGGAGCCGGGGTAGACCTGATGTCCCCGACCGGAGCCGGGGTAGACCTGTTGTCCCCGGCCGCAGCCGGGGTAGACCTGATGTCCCCGGCCGCAGCCGGGGTAGACCTGATGTCCCCGGCCGGAGCCGGGGTAGACCTGTTGTCCCCGACCGGAGCCGGGGTAGACCTGTTGTCCCCGGCCGCAGCCGGGGTAGACCTGATGTCCCCGGGCGGAGCCGGGGTAGACCTGATGTCCCCGGGCGGAGCCGGGGTAGACCTGATGTCCCCGGCCGGAGCCGGGGTAGACCTGTTGTCCCCGGCCGGAGCCGGGGTAGACCTGTTGTCCCCGGCCGCAGCCGGGGTAGACCTGATGTCCCCGGGCGGAGCCGGGGTAGACCTGATGTCCCCGGGCGGAGCCGGGGTAGACCTGTTGTCCCCGGCCACAGCCGGGGTAGACCTGATGTCCCCGGGCGGAGCCGGGGTAGACCTGATGTCCCCGACCGGAGCCGGGGTAGACCTGATGTCCCCGGCCGCAGCCGGGGTAGACCTGATGTCCCCGGCCGCAGCGGAGGTAGACCTGTTGTCCCCGGGCGGAGCCGGGGTAGACCTGATGTCCCCGGCCGCAGCCGGGGTAGACCTGATGTCCCCGGCCGCAGCCGGGGTAGACCTGATGTCCCCGGGCGGAGCCGGGGTAGACCTGATGTCCCCGACCGGAGCCGGGGTAGACCTGTTGTCCCCGGCCGCAGCCGGGGTAGACCTGATGTCCCCGGGCGGAGCCGGGGTAGACCTGATGTCCCCGGCCGGAGCCGGGGTAGACCTGTTGTCCCCGGCCGCAGCCGGGGTAGACCTGATGTCCCCGGGCGGAGCCGGGGTAGACCTGATGTCCCCGACCGGAGCCGGGGTAGACCTGATGTCCCCGGCCGCAGCCGGGGTAGACCTGATGTCCCCGACCGGAGCCGGGGTAGACCTGATGTCCCCGGGCGGAGCCGGGGTAGACCTGATGTCCCCGACCGGAGCCGGGGTAGACCTGTTGTCCCCGGCCGCAGCCGGGGTAGACCTGATGTCCCCGACCGGAGCCGGGGTAGACCTGATGTCCCCAGCCGCCGCCGGGGTAGACCTGATGAGCCGGGTCCGGCTCGGATCCATGGTAGACCTGCTGTCCCCCTGTTGTCGCCCGCCGCCCGGGCACCTCGCCGTGCCCAGCGACCCCGGAGCCGGGCGAAGCTCACAGCCTCATAACACCCCGGAGCCAGATGGCTCGATCGACCCCCCGTCCCACACAATGAACCCCAACCCCACCCCCCCCTTTCAAGACCATGACATGTTTTCCATTTTTTTGTTGTTGTTCTTTGGGGGGATTTGGTTTGGGTTTGCTTTGGTATTTTGTTTTGTTTTGTTTTTCTGGGGGGGGGGGGGGGCTGTTTTGGGGGTTTTTTGGGGGTTTTTTCCAGTTGCTTTGGCTTTCTCTGATACTGATTTTTGAGGTTGTTTTTTTTGGGGGGGTTGGGGGGCTTGTGGTTTGGATTTGGGTTTTCTTGGGTTGTCCCCCACCCCCCCGGGCCCCCCCCCGCCCCGCCCCTTTTTCTTTTCTCCTTTCCTGAAAGAATGGCTCTTCTATTTGCTTGGAACGAGAAACTTATCCGGGAAAGCAAACCAACCCAAAAATTGACCCATTTGATTTCTTTTTCTTTCGTATCGGAAGCGCCCCCAGCCGAGCCGACGGGCAAGCCGAGGCCGGTGCTCTGCCTGCTGACACGCTGACCTGGCCAAACAGCGCCCCCACCACCCACCCCCCGCCCTGCCCCGCCACGCCCTCCTGGGGTGGAACCTACCCAGGCCGGCCCCCCTGGCCCCGATGCGGCTCGCCCCGCCGCGCCCCTCCCCTCCCCGCCCCGCCCCGCCCCGCCCGCCGGTAGAGGCGACGGCGGCCGCCGGCACCGCCGCCAGCACACAGGCGCTGTGTGTAGCTTTCGGGCGGGTTGTTTCACGGTCCGCAGAGGTCTTGGGCCCTCGACGTGACTCTAGGGGGCCGTGGGGACTCGGTGCCGAGGCGCCCGGGGCCGGCACGAAGCCACCGGCCCTGGTCCGCACAGAGACAGAAACAGTGACACGCACCCCCCCCCCCAACTAACCCTAACCCTAACCCTAACTCCCCCCGCCCCCGACTAACCCTAACCCTAACACTAACCCTAACTCCCCCCGCCCCCCACTAACCCTAACCCTAACCCTAACCCTAACCCTAACCCTAACCCTAACCCTAACCCCCCCCCCACTAACCCTAACCCTAACCCTAACCCCCTAACCCCCCCCCCACTAACCCTAACCCTAACCCTAACCCCCCCCCCACTAACCCTAACCCTAACCCTAACCCTAACCCCCCCCCCCCCCCCCCCCCAACTAACCCTAACCCTAACCCTAACGCACGGCCACGCCTGCAGGCTACCACACCGCTGCGCGTGAAAGGAAGGCGCGGCCAACCATCCCCGCCCCCTCGCCAACCCCTCCCCAGCCACCTCCACCCGGCCCCCCCTGCCACCCGCGCGCGCGCAGCCGCCCGCCGGCCCGCCCATAGGCATTCACGCTCTGGCGTGCCCTCTCTCCCTGGCCCTGCCCCGGCCCCTGGCCCTGCCCGCTCTGTGGCAAGCGCAGCCGGCCATGGGCGGTTGGGGGCGCCCCGCCCTCCCCCATCAGCCTCCCCGGCGCTGTCTGCATCCTTTTGCCGCTTGCTAGGCTGCCGTAGGCCAAGGCCGGCCCGGGACAACAGGTCTAGCCAAGAGCCTGGGACAACAGGTCTACCCTAGGGGCCTGGGACAACAGGTCTAGCCAAGGGGCCGGGCTGCCGTAGGCGAGGGCCCGCCCGGGGACAACAGGTCTACCCCCAGGGCCTGGGACAAAAGGTCTACCCCAAGGGGCCTGGGCTATCAGGTCTACCCCGGAAGCGCAGGACATCAGGTCTACCCCGGCGGCCCGGGACAACAGGTCTACCCCAAGGGGCCTGGGACAACAGGTCTACCCCGGCGGCGCGGGACAACAGGTCTACCCCGGAGGCCCGGGACAACAGGTCTACCCCGGAGGCCCGGGACAACAGGTCTACCCCGAAGCCTAGGACAACAGGTCTACCCCGAAGCCTAGGACAACAGGTCTACCCCGGGCCTCGGCTGTCAGGTCTACCCCGGAGGCCCAGGCTGCCGTAGGCCAAGGCCAGGTCTACCCTAGGGGCCTCGGCCATCAGGTCTACCCCGAAGCCTAGGACATCAGGTCTACCCCAAGGGGCCTGGGACAACAGGTCTACCCCGGAGGCCCGGGACAACAGGTCTAGCCCGGCGGCCCGGGACAACAGGTCTACCCTAGGGGCCTCGGCCATCAGGCCTACCCCGAAGCCTGGGACAACAGGTCTACCCCGGAGGCCCGGGACAACAGGTCTACCCCGGAAGCCTAAGACATCAGGTCTACCCCGAAGCCTAGGACATCAGGTCTACCCCAAGGGGCCTGGGACAACAGGTCTACCCCGAAGCCTAGGACATCAAGTCTACCCCGGCGGCCCGGGACAACAGGTCTACCCCAAGGGGCCTGGGACAACAGGTCTACCCAAGGGGCCTCGGCCATCAGGTCTACCCCGAAGCCTAGGACATCAGGTCTACCCCGAAGCCTAGGACAACAGGTCTACCCCGGAGGCCCGGGACAACAGGTCTACCCTAGGGGCCTCGGCCATCAGGTCTACCCCGGCGGCCCGGGACAACAGGTCTACCCCGGCGGTCCGGGACAACAGGTCTACCCCGAAGCCTAGGACAACAGGTCTACCCCGGCGGCCCGGGACAACAGGTCTACCCTGAAGGCCCGGGACAACAGGTCTAGCCCGGCGGCCCGGGACAACAGGTCTACCCCGGAGGCCCGGGACAACAGGTCTACCCTGAAGGCCTGGGACAACAGGTCTACCCCGGCGGCCCGGGACAACAGGTCTACCCCGGAGGCCCGGGACAACAGGTCTACCCCGGCGGCCCGGGACAACAGGTCTACCCCAAGGGGCCTGGGACAACAGGTCTACCCAAGGGGCCTCGGCCATCAGGTCTACCCCGAAGCCTAGGACATCAGGTCTACCCCAAGGAGCCTGGGACAACAGGTCTACCCCAGGGGCCCGGGACAATTGGTCTACCCCGGAGGCCCCGGACATCAGGTCTACCCCGGAGGCCCCGGACATCAGGTCTACCCCGGTGGCCCGGGACATCAGGTCTACCCCAAGGGGCCTGGGACAACAGGTCTACCCAAGGGGCCTCGGCCATCAGGTCTACCCCGAAGCCTAGG
>NW_027509875.1:332052-334552 GCF_051311805.1 Agelaius phoeniceus
CGACGGCGCCCTTCGGGCGCGCCCCGAGACCGAGACAGAAGAGGAGGGGGGGGGGGCGCGGGCGAAGGGAGAGGAGGGGGGTCGGAACCCCCCCCCGTCCCCGGCGCTCTCGCCTCGCGCGCGCGGCAGCACGGCACGGTACCGCCGCGGCACCCACCCGCAGACAGCCGCCCGCGCGGGGGGGAAGGCCGGGGGCGAGGCCCGCGCCTCGCCTCCCCTTCTCGCCCCTCTCCCTTCTCTCTTTCTCTCTCGGCCCTCGGCGGCGCCTTTCGACGCCGTCTCTCGCTCTCCCCGAGGCCGCCGCGCCGCCGCATCCGCGGCGCGGCCCCGCGGCGAGGACGAGCTCCGCCCCAGCGGCTCGCTCCGGGAGCGGGGAGCTACGGAGCGCTCCCCGAGTCTGCATTTAGGGGGACGAAGGCCCTCGCGCGGCGGCGGCGACGACGACGACCGCGGCGACGCCCGCCGGGCCCGCAGGGAAGGGATCGAGGCCCGCCGAGGGAAGCGCTTCCCTCGCCCAACACCCCTGACCGCCTTCCCCTCCGGCCACCGGCGGCACGCCGCCGCCGCCGCCGCCGCAGCCGCCCGCCGCGGGCGACGGGCCTGCGAGGCGACCCCAGCCGCGCCGCCGGGGTGGCCCCCGGACGGCGATTGATCGTCAAGCGACGCTCAGACAGGCGTAGCCCCGGGAGGAACCCGGGGCCGCAAGTGCGTTCGAAGTGTCGATGATCAATGTGTCCTGCAATTCACATTAATTCTCGCAGCTAGCTGCGTTCTTCATCGACGCACGAGCCGAGTGATCCACCGCTAAGAGTTGTCTGCCTTTCGGGCACCGCTCACGCCAGAGCGGCCCCTTTTTTGGTTTAGGACAATGCCGCCGAGGACGCGCGGGCGCGCGCCTGGCTTCCGAGACCGTACGAGCACACGGAAAACGGGAGGAAAAAAAAGGAAAAAAACAAACCCACTCTCCGAAGGCCGGCCAAGAGGCGGGGGAGCCCGCGCCCCCGACCGCCTCCCCCCGCGAGGGGAGACGCCGACCTCACCCACGCCGTCCTTCGGAGGCGGCCCAGGCGCCCGGGCTCGGCCCGGCCTCCGCGCGGAGGGCCGGGCGGCGCGCGCCGGACACGCGGGGGGCACAGGGCGGCCCGCCCGCTTCTCGCTTTCACGGGACGACGCGCACAACGCACACGGCACGCGGCCGGGGGCGCGCGG
The DNA here is from genome assembly GCF_051311805.1 of Agelaius phoeniceus. Classification (NCBI taxonomy): domain Eukaryota; kingdom Metazoa; phylum Chordata; class Aves; order Passeriformes; family Icteridae; genus Agelaius; species Agelaius phoeniceus. The sequence goes on from NW_027509875.1 coordinate 333,262, forward strand.
CCGTCGGCCCCCGCGCCGCGCCGGCTCTCCCCTCGGCCCCGACGCCGCGGGCCTGGCGCGGAGCGCCGCCGCGCCGCCGCGCGGCCGGCGTTGTCTCTCTCTTCCCCCCACCACGGGCACGGGCCTTTCCCCTGGGCTCGAGACGGGCACGCGACGGCGACCGGCACAGCCCGCCGGCACGCCTCCCGCGGGACCGCTCCCCCGCCGGGCGGGCGGGCGAGCGACCGGCGGACGCGCTCCGCCGCCGGCCCCGGAGGCGGGCGCCACCGAGAGCCGAGCCGGCGTCGCCTGCGCCCGAGGCCTGCCGGACGGCAGACCCGGCCGCCGCCGGGGCGGCACACGCCCGGGACCGCCGCCGCCGCCTCGCACCGCCGGGGCCCCTCGCCTCGGGCACGCGCCCGGCGGGAAGGCGCCGCGGCGGCTGAGCCGGGGGGCAGCGCCCGCTCTCCTCGTTCGCACGCGGAGACCGGGCGGGGAGGAGCGCCCCCGCGGCCGCCCCCGCACGCCTTCCTGCGCGGCCCACACGCGGCCGCGCGGGCAAGGGCGACGGAGGCGAGGCGACGAGCGGAGCCCGGGACGGGACCGCCGCCGGCCGACGGCGGGCGCCGTCCGGCCGACCGTCCCCGCAGGGAGGGACACCCGTCGAGCGGCGCCGCCGCCGCTCGCCACGGGGTCGCCCGCGCTCGCGGGCCTCCGCCGCCGGAGGGCCCGCCGAGCGCTCGCCCCCCCCCACCGGCGGGCGGGGCGGTCGAGCCAGGGGACGGCCGGCGGACGACGGCGCCGCCGCGCCGCGCCTTCGAGGAAGGAAAGGCCGTCGAGGGGAAGAGAGGCGCCGGACGCGCCGGACGCGGCGCCGCCGCGCGCGCCAGAGACCGCGGCGGCGGGCCCAGGAGAGAGAGCGCGGGCGGGCCCCGGCGGCCGTCGCCCCGCGGCCGAGGAAGGGGCAGAGAGCGCGCGCTCTCTGCCGGGCGTCGCCCGTTACCACGAGGCGGGCGGGTCGGCCCCCGCGGCCGACCGCGCGCCGCGGCCTCTCCGCCGAGGCCGGGCCACGGAGAGGGGGGGGCAGGGCGCCCCTCCCCGGCGCGGCGCGGTTGACCCCGCCCGCGGCGCGCGGCGGGGACGACGACGACGACGACGGCCGCGACGGAGGAGCGCGGCCGGTGGCCACGGGACAACCACCGCAGGGGATCGGCGGGAGTAGCTGCTCCCCACCCCTCAGTGGCGCCCCGCACGGCCACCGCCCGCGGCACACGCCCGCCGCCGCCACCGCCGCCGCCGCCGCCACGGCGGG
>NW_027509875.1:339552-347052 GCF_051311805.1 Agelaius phoeniceus
CCAGTCCGGGGGGGCTTCTCCGTCGGGTGCCGGGCCCGGCAAGTTCAAAAAAAAAAAAAAAAAAGAACTAGGCCCAAAAATTCTGCCCGCCACAAGGCGGGTCCCCGGCTTAAGGCCGAGGGAGGGGGACGGCTTCTCCAACGCGGGCCGAGCACCGCCGCCACCGCCGAGGCGGACCGACGGGCCCAAAACCGCGCCCGCCGAGCGGGCCCCCGGCTTAAGGCCGGGCAGAAAAGGGACGAGGCGCCGCCGCCTCGCCCGCCACCGGTGCCCGGGGGGGGCCGCCCCCCCCCGTGGCCAATCGACCGGCAGAAGCCGGGCCGGAGCGGGACACGCTGCTCGCGGCTTCTCTTTCTCTCTCTCTCTCAACTCTCACTCTCTCTCTTCTCTCTCGGCAACTCTCTCTCTGGGCTCGCTCTCGCTCTCTCGGCTCTCTCTCCCCGCCTCGGGGCCGGCGAGCAGCTTTCTCGGATCGTCTTTCGCCCCCTTCTTGCTCTCTCTCTCGGCCTTCTCCGGATCCGCTCTTGCGCGGCCCTTCTCTCTCGCCTCCGCGGATCCGGCTCTTTCGCGCGGCCCCTTCTCTCTCGCCTCGCCAACTGGACCCACTTTTCCCTGGGAAGGACGGGAGCCGGGACACAAAGGCACGCGCGCTTCGTCCCGGCTAGGCGGCACTCGCTTGGCCCTGGCGACCGCACGCGCGGCCGCTCCGCTCCGCCTCGGACGCAGGTACGGGGTCAACCTGCGGGGATGCGGCCCGTCACCTCGCTCCCATAAGACGGACAGACGAGTCCAAAGCCGGCCAGGCCTCCAAGAGGACCAATGCAGCTCGACCGGGGAGGGGCGCCAACGCAGGCCGCCTCCTACCATGACGCAGTCGGAGGCGGCCGACAACAGCGACCCCTTGGTGAACTTCCGCAGACGGCCGGGACAACAGGTCTACCCGGCCGGCGCCGAAATTGCACTAAGTCCCGCCGGAGCGAGGTAGACCTGATGTCCCCGGCCGGCGCCCGCCACCAGGGGGCAAGGCCGGCCCCCGGCGGACCCCGGAGCGAGGTAGACCTGATGTCCCCGACCGGAGCCGGGGTAGACCTGTTGTCCCCGGGCGGAGCCGGGGTAGACCTGTTGTCCCCGGGCGGAGCCGGGGTAGACCTGTTGTCCCCGACCGGAGCCGGGGTAGACCTGATGTCCCCGACCGGAGCCGGGGTAGACGTGATGTCCCCGGCCGCAGCCGGGGTAGACCTGTTGTCCCCGGCCGGAGCCGGGGTAGACCTGATGTCCCCGGCCGCAGCCGGGGTAGACCTGATGTCCCCGGCCGGAGCCGGGGTAGACCTGTTGTCCCCGACCGGAGCCGGGGTAGACCTGATGTCCCCGGCCGCAGCCGGGGTAGACCTGATGTCCCCGGGCGGTGCCGGGGTAGACCTGATGTCCCCGGCCGGAGCCGGGGTAGACCTGATGTCCCCGGGCGGAGCCGGGGTAGACCTGATGTCCCCGGGCGGAGCCGGGGTAGACCTGATGTCCCCGGGCGGAGCCGGGGTAGACCTGATGTCCCCGGCCGCAGCGGGGGTAGACCTGATGTCCCCGACCGGAGCCGGGGTAGACCTGATGTCCCCGGCCGGAGCCGGGGTAGACCTGTTGTCCCCGGCCGGAGCCGGGGTAGACCTGTTGTCCCCGGCCGGAGCCGGGGTAGACCTGATGTCCCCGACCGGAGCCGGGGTAGACCTGATGTCCCCGGCCGGAGCCATGGTAGACCTGATGTCCCCGGCCGCAGCCGGGGTAGACCTGATGTCCCCGGCCGGAGCCGGGGTAGACCTGTTGTCCCCGACCGGAGCCGGGGTAGACCTGATGTCCCCGGCCACAGCGGAGGTAGACCTGATGTCCCGGGCCGGAGCCGGGGTAGACCTGATGTCCCCGTCCGGAGCCGGGGTAGACCTGTTGTCCCCGGCCGGAGCCGGGGTAGACCTGTTGTCCCCGGCCGGAGCCGGGGTAGACCTGATGTCCCCGACCGGAGCCGGGGTAGACCTGATGTCCCCGGCCGGAGCCGGGGTAGACCTGATGTCCCCGGCCGCAGCCGGGGTAGACCTGATGTCCCCGGCCGCAGCCGGGGTAGACCTGTTGTCCCCGACCGGAGCCGGGGTAGACCTGATGTCCCCGGCCGCAGCGGAGGTAGACCTGATGTCCCCGGCCGGAGCCGGGGTAGACCTGTTGTCCCCGGCCGCAGCCGGGGTAGACCTGATGTCCCCGGCCGGAGCCGGGGTAGACCTGATGTCCCCGGCCGCAGCCGGGGTAGACCTGATGTCCCCGGGCGGAGCCGGGGTAGACCTGATGTCCCCGGGCGGAGCCGGGGTAGACCTGTTGTCCCCGGCCGCAGCGGAGGTAGACCTGTTGTCCCCGGGCGGAGCCGGGGTAGACCTGATGTCCCCGGCCGCAGCCGGGGTAGACCTGATGTCCCCGGCCGCAGCCGGGGTAGACCTGATGTCCCCGGCCGCAGCCGGGGTAGACCTGATGTCCCCGGCCGCAGCCGGGGTAGACCTGTTGTCCCCGGCCGCAGCCGGGGTAGACCTGATGTCCCCGGGCGGTGCCGGGGTAGACCTGATGTCCCCGGCCGGAGCCGGGGTAGACCTGATGTCCCCGGGCGGAGCCGGGGTAGACCTGATGTCCCCGGCCGCAGCCGGGGTAGACCTGATGTCCCCGGGCGGTGCCGGGGTAGACCTGATGTCCCCGGCCGGAGCCGGGGTAGACCTGATGTCCCCGGGCGGAGCCGGGGTAGACCTGATGTCCCCGACCGGAGCCGGGGTAGACCTGTTGTCCCCGGCCGCAGCCGGGGTAGACCTGATGTCCCCGGGCGGAGCCGGGGTAGACCTGTTGTCCCCGGCCGCAGCCGGGGTAGACCTGATGTCCCCGACCGGAGCCGGGGTAGACCTGATGTCCCCGACCGGAGCCGGGGTAGACCTGATGTCCCCGGCCGCAGCCGGGGTAGACCTGATGTCCCCGGCCGCAGCCGGGGTAGACCTGATGTCCCCGACCGGAGCCGGGGTAGACCTGTTGTCCCCGGCCGCAGCCGGGGTAGACCTGATGTCCCCGGGCGGAGCCGGGGTAGACCTGATGTCCCCGGGCGGAGCCGGGGTAGACCTGTTGTCCCCGGCCGCAGCCGGGGTAGACCTGATGTCCCCGGGCGGAGCCGGGGTAGACCTGTTGTCCCCGGCCGCAGCCGGGGTAGACCTGATGTCCCCGGCCGGAGCCGGGGTAGACCTGATGTCCCCAGCCGCCGCCGGGGTAGACCTGATTAGCCCGGTCCGGCTCGGATCCATGGTAGACCTGCTGTCCCCCTGTTGTCGCCCGCCGCCCGGGCACCTCGCCGTGCCCAGCGACCCCGGAGCCGGGCGAAGCTCACAGCCTCATAACACCCCGGAGCCAGATGGCTCGATCGATCCCCCGTCCCACACAATGAACCCCAACCCCACCCCCCCCTTTCAAGACCATGACATGTTTTCCATTTTTTTGTTGTTGTTCTTTGGGGGGATTTGGTTTGGGTTTGCTTTGGTATTTTGTTTTGTTTTGTTTTTCTGGGGGGGGGGGGGGGGGGGGGCTGTTTTGGGGGTTTTTTGGGGGTTTTTTCCAGTTGCTTTGGCTTTCTCTGATACTGATTTTTGAGGTTGTTTTTTTTGGGGGGGTTGGGGGGCTTGTGGTTTGGATTTGGGTTTTCTTGGGTTGTCCCCCACCCCCCCGGGCCCCCCCCCGCCCCGCCCCTTTTTCTTTTCTCCTTTCCTGAAAGAATGGCTCTTCTATTTGCTTGGAACGAGAAACTTATCCGGGAAAGCAAACCAACCCAAAAATGGACCCATTTGATTTCTTTTTCTTTCGTATCGGAAGCGCCCCCAGCCGAGCCGACGGGCAAGCCGAGGCCGGTGCTCTGCCTGCTGACACGCTGACCTGGCCAAACAGCGCCCCCACCACCCACCCCCCGCCCTGCCCCGCCACGCCCTCCTGGGGTGGAACCTACCCAGGCCGGCCCCCCTGGCCCCGATGCGGCTCGCCCCGCCGCGCCCCTCCCCTCCCCTCCCCGCCCCGCCCCGCCCCGCCCGCCGGTAGAGGCGACGGCGGCCGCCGGCACCACCGCCAGCACACAGGCGCTGTGTGTAGCTTTCGGGCGGGTTGTTTCACGGTCCGCAGAGGTCTTGGGCCCTCGACGTGACTCTAGGGGGCCGTGGGGACTCGGTGCCGAGGCGCCCGGGGCCGGCACGAAGCCACCGGCCCTGGTCCGCACAGAGACAGAAACAGTGACACGCACCCCCCCCCCCCAACTAACCCTAACCCTAACCCTAACTCCCCCCGCCCCCGACTAACCCTAACCCTAACACTAACCCTAACTCCCCCCGCCCCCCACTAACCCTAACCCTAACCCTAACCCTAACCCTAACCCTAACCCTAACCCCCCCCCCCCTAACCCTAACCCTAACCCTAACCCCCTAACCCCCCCCCCACTAACCCTAACCCTAACCCTAACCCTAACCCCCCCCCCCACTAACCCTAACCCTAACCCTAACCCTAACCCCCCCCCCCCCCCCCCAACTAACCCTAACCCTAACCCTAACGCACGGCCACGCCTGCAGGCTACCACACCGCTGCGCGTGAAAGGAAGGCGCGGCCAACCATCCCCGCCCCCTCGCCAACCCCTCCCCAGCCACCTCCACCCGGCCCCCTGCCACCCGCGCGCGCGCAGCCGCCCGCCGGCCCGCCCATAGGCATTCACGCTCTGGCGTGCCCTCTCTCCCTGGCCCTGCCCCGGCCCCTGGCCCTGCCCGCTCTGTGGCAAGCGCAGCCGGCCATGGGCGGTTGGGGGCGCCCCGCCCTCCCCCATCAGCCTCCCCGGCGCTGTCTGCATCCTTTTGCCGCTTGCTAGGCTGCCGTAGGCCAAGGCCGGCCCGGGACAACAGGTCTAGCCAAGAGCCTGGGACAACAGGTCTACCCTAGGGGCCTGGGACAACAGGTCTAGCCAAGGGGCCGGGCTGCCGTAGGCGAGGGCCCGCCCGGGGACAACAGGTCTACCCCCAGGGCCTGGGACAAAAGGTCTACCCCAAGGGGCCTGGGCTATCAGGTCTACCCCGGAAGCGCAGGACATCAGGTCTACCCCGGCGGCCCGGGACAACAGGTCTACCCCAAGGGGCCCGGGACAACAGGTCTACCCAAGGGGCCTGGGACAACAGGTCTACCCCGGCGGCGCGGGACAACAGGTCTACCCCGGAGGCCCGGGACAACAGGTCTACCCCGAAGCCTAGGACAACAGGTCTACCCCGGGCCTCGGCTGTCAGGTCTACCCCGGAGGCCCAGGCTGCCGTAGGCCAAGGCCGGCCCGGGACAACAGGTCTACCCAAGGGGCCTGGGACAACAGGTCTGCCCCGGCGGCCCGGGACAACAGGTCTAGCCCGGCGGCCCGGGACAACAGGTCTAGCCTAGGGGCCTCGGCCATCAGGTCTACCCCGAAGCCTAGGACATCAGGTCTACCCCAAGGGGCCTGGGACAACAGGTCTACCCCGAAGCCTAGGACGTCAGGTCTACCCCGGCGGCCCGGGACAACAGGTCTACCCCGGGCCTGGGACAACAGGTCTACCCCGGAGGCCCGGGACAACAGGTCTAGCCCGGCGGCCCGGGACAACAGGTCTACCCTAGGGGCCTCGGCCATCAGGTCTACCCCGAAGCCTGGGACAACAGGTCTACCCCGGAGGCCCGGGACAACAGGTCTACCCCGGAAGCCTAGGACATCAGGTCTACCCCGAAGCCTAGGACATCAGGTCTACCCCAAGGGGCCTGGGACAACAGGTCTACCCAAGGGGCCTCGGCCATCAGGTCTACCCCGAAGCCTAGGACATCAGGTCTACCCCGAAGCCTAGGACAACAGGTCTACCCCGGAGGCCTGGGACAACAGGTCTACCCTAGGGGCCTCGGCCATCAGGTCTACCCCGAAGCCTAGGACAACAGGTCTACCCCGGCGGCCCGGGACAACAGGTCTAGCCCGGAGGCCCGGGACAACAGGTCTACCCCGGCGGCCCGGGACAACAGGTCTACCCCAAGGGGCCTGGGACAACAGGTCTACCCAAGGGGCCTCGGCCATCAGGTCTACCCCGAAGCTTAGGACATCAGGTCTACCCCAAGGGGCCTGGGACAACAGGTCTACCCCGGAGGCCCGGGACAACAGGTCTACCCTAGGGGCCTCGGCCATCAGGTCTACCCCGAAGCCTGGGACATCAGGTCTACCCCGGCGGCCCGGGACAACGGGTCTACCCCGGCGGCCCGGGACAACAGGTCTACCCCGAAGCCTAGGACAACAGGTCTACCCCGGCGGCCCGGGACAACAGGTCTACCCTGAAGGCCTGGGACAACAGGTCTACCCCGAAGCCTGGGACATCAGGTCTACCCCAAGGAGCCTGGGACAACAGGTCTACCCCGGTGGCCCGGGACAACTGGTCTACCCCGGAGGCCCCGGACATCAGGTCTACCCCGGTGGCCCCGGACATCAGGTCTACCCCAAGGAGCCTGGGACAACAGGTCTACCCAAGGGGCCCGGGACAACAGGTCTACCCCGGAGGCCCCGGACATCAGGTCTACCCCGGTGGCCCCGGACATCAGGTCTACCCCAAGGAGCCTGGGACAACAGGTCTACCCCGGTGGCCCGGGACAACTGGTCTACCCCGGAGGCCCCGGACATCAGGTCTACCCCGGAGGCCCCGGACATCAGGTCTACCCCGGTGGCCCCGGACATCAGGTCTACCCCAAGGAGCCTGGGACAACAGGTCTACCCCGGTGGCCCGGGACAACTGGTCTACCCCGGAGGCCCCGGACATCAGGTCTACCCCGGAGGCCCCGGACATCAGGTCTACCCCGGTGGCCCCGGACATCAGGTCTACCCCAAGGAGCCTGGGACAACAGGTCTACCCCAGGGGCCCGGGACAACTGGTCTACCCCAGGGGCCCGGGACAACTGGTCTACCCCGGAGGCCCCGGACATCAGGTCTACCCCAAGGAGCCTGGGACAACAGGTCTACCCAAGGGGCCCGGGACAACAGGTCTACCCCGGAGGCCCCGGACATCAGGTCTACCCCGGTGGCCCCGGACATCAGGTCTACCCCAAGGAGCCTGGGACAACAGGTCTACCCCGGTGGCCCGGGACAACTGGTCTACCCCGGAGGCCCCGGACATCAGGTCTACCCCGGAGGCCCCGGACATCAGGTCTACCCCGGTGGCCCCGGACATCAGGTCTACCCCAAGGAGCCTGGGACAACAGGTCTACCCCGGTGGCCCGGGACAACTGGTCTACCCCGGAGGCCCCGGACATCAGGTCTACCCCGGAGGCCCCGGACATCAGGTCTACCCCGGTGGCCCCGGACATCAGGTCTACCCCAAGGAGCCTGGGACAACAGGTCTACCCCAGGGGCCCGGGACAACTGGTCTACCCCAGGGGCCCGGGACAACTGGTCTACCCCGGAGGCCCCGGACATCAGGTCTA
>NW_027509875.1:359552-367052 GCF_051311805.1 Agelaius phoeniceus
GAAAGCACCGGACGTGCTAGAGGAGGCAGCGACCCGACGAGGCGGGCGCGGCCCGGACACCGAGGCCCCTTTTCAGCCGGGGCGCGGCTCGCTCTGCAGCAGGCGGCGGAACGGCAAAGGAGCCTGCGGACCGGGCTCTGGGCCACCCGCGTCCGCGCCCCATCGCCTTCGGGCACACTTTCGCCCTTCTTTCTCTCTCTCTCTCGTCTCTTTTCCCTTCTCGCGGCTCAGCTCCAGCCGCACCGCCGCCCGGCGCTGCTCGCGGCCGGCACCCACACGGGCGCTCCCCGGACCGGGGCCGGCACCGGCACCTCGCGTGGTTTTTTCAAGGACACCTGAAGGCTCGCGGGGCCACGCGGCCGTCACACAGCTCGGGACGGTCAAGACGCCCTTCCCCAGGCCAGCGGGAGGGGCGACACCTCGCCTGCGACGGGAAGCGAATTGGAAAGGAGACCGCCCTGCCCGAGCACCGGACCCTCCCCGCCGTGGCTTCCCCGCCACAGAGAAGCCTCGGAAGGAGAGCCGGCCCGCCGGGGGCCCTCTCCGACGCCACCCGAAAAGCCACATCGATCAGCCGCGGCTCCGCGCCGACGGCGACAAGGGCCCCACGGCCACGCTTCCTGGGACAACAACGGCGACGGCCGCCCAGCCCACCTGCCCGTCGGCTCGCTCGCTCGCCTCAGCAGCAGAGGAGCGCGGGGGGTGCCGCCACCCGCCCGCCCGCAGCCGGCAACGGCGGGACTGGAGCGGCCCGGGGAGAACCCGGCCGAGCGTGCGAGAAAAAGTGCCACCGACCTGGCGCGGCCACGGGCCACCGGCGGCTTTCGCCCGGCCTCGCGGCGGTCGGCTTGCCCTGCCGGAACAAAAAAGGCCGGGGGACGGCACGACAAAAGAAAAAGGCACACGGAGGCGCGTTCGCAACGCCCCGTGCTAGCCACGGGGGCCACGGGGCCAGGGGCCCGCAGCGGGGGGGCCGAGTGACGGGCCTCAACTGCCTCCCCACCACGGACTCACCGGCATCCCGCCTCGCGCTGTCGTCGCAACGCTCCTCAGTGCCGCGGCTTAGGGCCGCCAGAGAAAAAGACACAAGGCCCGCGGAGGAGGCCTGGCGGGTGCCCCCCACACTCCGCCCGCCTCAACCGAAAGCAACCGACCCGGCAAAGCGGCAAAGCCGGCCCCGCCCGGCACAAGCGGCTCAGTCGATCCGGCCACGACCGAGGTAGGCGAGGCGCCGCCGCCTCGCCCAGGACCAGGCCGGGGGGCTCTCCGTCGGGTGCCGGGCCCGGCAAGTTCGAAAAAAAAAAAAAAAAGAACTAGGCCCAAAAATTCTGCCCGCCACAAGGCGGGTCCCCGGCTTAAGGCCGAGGGAGGGGGACGGCTTCTCCAACGCGGGCCGAGCACCGCCGCCGCCACCGCCGAGGCGGACCGACGGGCCCAAAACCGCGCCCGCCGAGCGGGCCCCCGGCTTAAGGCCGGGCAGAAAAGGGACGAGGCGCCGCCGCCTCGCCCGCCACCGGTGCCCGGGGGGGGCCGCCCCCCCCCGTGGCCAATCGACCGGCAGAAGCCGGGCCGGAGCGGGACACGCTGCTCGCGGCTTCTCTTTCTCTCTCTCTCGCTCAACTCTCACTCTCTCTCTTCTCTCTCGGCAACTCTCTCTCTGGGCTCGCTCTCGCTCTCTCGGCTCTCTCTCCCCGCCTCGGGGCCGGCGAGCAGCTTTCTCGGATCGTCTTTCGCCCCCTTCTTGCTCTCTCTCGGCCTTCTCCGGATCCGCTCTTGCGCGGCCCTTTCTCTCTCGCCTCCGCGGATCCGGCTCTTTCGCGCGGCCCCTTCTCTCTCGCCTCGCCAACTGGACCCACTTTTCCCTGGGAAGGACGGGAGCCGGGACACAAAGGCACGCGCGCTTCGTCCCGGCTAGGCGGCACTCGCTTGGCCCTGGCGACCGCACGCGCGGCCGCTCCGCTCCGCCTCGGACGCAGGTACGGGGTCAACCTGCGGGGATGCGGCCCGTCACCTCGCTCCCATAAGACGGACAGACGAGTCCAAAGCCGGCCAGGCCTCCAAGAGGACCAATGCAGCTCGACCGGGGAGGGGCGCCAACGCAGGCCGCCTCCTACCATGACGCAGCCGGAGGCGGCCGACAACAGCGACCCCTTGGTGAACTTCCGCAGACGGCCGGGACAACAGGTCTACCCGGCCGGCGCCGAAATTGCACTAAGTCCCGCCGGAGCGAGGTAGACCTGATGTCCCCGACCGGAGCCGGGGTAGACCTGTTGTCCCCGGGCGGAGCCGGGGTAGACCTGTTGTCCCCGGGCGGAGCCGGGGTAGACCTGATGTCCCCGACCGGAGCCGGGGTAGACCTGATGTCCCCGACCGGAGCCGGGGTAGACGTGATGTCCCCGGCCGCAGCCGGGGTAGACCTGTTGTCCCCGGCCGGAGCCGGGGTAGACCTGATGTCCCCGGCCGCAGCCGGGGTAGACCTGATGTCCCCTGCCGGAGCCGGGGTAGACCTGTTGTCCCCGACCGGAGCCGGGGTAGACCTGATGTCCCCGGCCACAGCGGAGGTAGACCTGTTGTCCCCGGCCGGAGCCGGGGTAGACCTGATGTCCCCGACCGGAGCCGGGGTAGACCTGTTGTCCCCGGCCGCAGCCGGGGTAGACCTGTTGTCCCCGGCCGCAGCCGGGGTAGACCTGATGTCCCCGGGCGGAGCCGGGGTAGACCTGATGTCCCCGGGCGGAGCCGGGGTAGACCTGATGTCCCCGACCGGAGCCGGGGTAGACCTGATGTCCCCGGGCGGAGCCGGGGTAGACCTGATGTCCCCGGCCGGAGCCGGGGTAGACCTGTTGTCCCCGGCCGCAGCCGGGGTAGACCTGATGTCCCCGGCCGGAGCCGGGGTAGACCTGTTGTCCCCGACCGGAGCCGGGGTAGACCTGATGTCCCCGGCCACAGCGGAGGTAGACCTGTTGTCCCCGGCCGGAGCCGGGGTAGACCTGATGTCCCCGACCGGAGCCGGGGTAGACCTGTTGTCCCCGGCCGCAGCCGGGGTAGACCTGATGTCCCCGGCCGCAGCCGGGGTAGACCTGATGTCCCCGGCCGGAGCCGGGGTAGACCTGTTGTCCCCGACCGGAGCCGGGGTAGACCTGTTGTCCCCGGCCGCAGCCGGGGTAGACCTGATGTCCCCGGGCGGAGCCGGGGTAGACCTGATGTCCCCGGGCGGAGCCGGGGTAGACCTGATGTCCCCGGCCGGAGCCGGGGTAGACCTGTTGTCCCCGGCCGGAGCCGGGGTAGACCTGTTGTCCCCGGCCGCAGCCGGGGTAGACCTGATGTCCCCGGGCGGAGCCGGGGTAGACCTGATGTCCCCGGGCGGAGCCGGGGTAGACCTGTTGTCCCCGGCCACAGCCGGGGTAGACCTGATGTCCCCGGGCGGAGCCGGGGTAGACCTGATGTCCCCGACCGGAGCCGGGGTAGACCTGATGTCCCCGGCCGCAGCCGGGGTAGACCTGATGTCCCCGGCCGCAGCGGAGGTAGACCTGTTGTCCCCGGGCGGAGCCGGGGTAGACCTGATGTCCCCGGCCGCAGCCGGGGTAGACCTGATGTCCCCGGCCGCAGCCGGGGTAGACCTGATGTCCCCGGGCGGAGCCGGGGTAGACCTGATGTCCCCGACCGGAGCCGGGGTAGACCTGTTGTCCCCGGCCGCAGCCGGGGTAGACCTGATGTCCCCGGGCGGAGCCGGGGTAGACCTGATGTCCCCGGCCGGAGCCGGGGTAGACCTGTTGTCCCCGGCCGCAGCCGGGGTAGACCTGATGTCCCCGGGCGGAGCCGGGGTAGACCTGATGTCCCCGACCGGAGCCGGGGTAGACCTGATGTCCCCGGCCGCAGCCGGGGTAGACCTGATGTCCCCGACCGGAGCCGGGGTAGACCTGATGTCCCCGGGCGGAGCCGGGGTAGACCTGATGTCCCCGACCGGAGCCGGGGTAGACCTGTTGTCCCCGGCCGCAGCCGGGGTAGACCTGATGTCCCCGACCGGAGCCGGGGTAGACCTGATGTCCCCAGCCGCCGCCGGGGTAGACCTGATGAGCCGGGTCCGGCTCGGATCCATGGTAGACCTGCTGTCCCCCTGTTGTCGCCCGCCGCCCGGGCACCTCGCCGTGCCCAGCGACCCCGGAGCCGGGCGAAGCTCACAGCCTCATAACACCCCGGAGCCAGATGGCTCGATCGACCCCCCGTCCCACACAATGAACCCCAACCCCACCCCCCCCTTTCAAGACCATGACATGTTTTCCATTTTTTTGTTGTTGTTCTTTGGGGGGATTTGGTTTGGGTTTGCTTTGGTATTTTGTTTTGTTTTGTTTTTCTGGGGGGGGGGGGGGGGCTGTTTTGGGGGTTTTTTGGGGGTTTTTTCCAGTTGCTTTGGCTTTCTCTGATACTGATTTTTGAGGTTGTTTTTTTTGGGGGGGTTGGGGGGCTTGTGGTTTGGATTTGGGTTTTCTTGGGTTGTCCCCCACCCCCCCGGGCCCCCCCCCGCCCCGCCCCTTTTTCTTTTCTCCTTTCCTGAAAGAATGGCTCTTCTATTTGCTTGGAACGAGAAACTTATCCGGGAAAGCAAACCAACCCAAAAATTGACCCATTTGATTTCTTTTTCTTTCGTATCGGAAGCGCCCCCAGCCGAGCCGACGGGCAAGCCGAGGCCGGTGCTCTGCCTGCTGACACGCTGACCTGGCCAAACAGCGCCCCCACCACCCACCCCCCGCCCTGCCCCGCCACGCCCTCCTGGGGTGGAACCTACCCAGGCCGGCCCCCCTGGCCCCGATGCGGCTCGCCCCGCCGCGCCCCTCCCCTCCCCGCCCCGCCCCGCCCCGCCCGCCGGTAGAGGCGACGGCGGCCGCCGGCACCGCCGCCAGCACACAGGCGCTGTGTGTAGCTTTCGGGCGGGTTGTTTCACGGTCCGCAGAGGTCTTGGGCCCTCGACGTGACTCTAGGGGGCCGTGGGGACTCGGTGCCGAGGCGCCCGGGGCCGGCACGAAGCCACCGGCCCTGGTCCGCACAGAGACAGAAACAGTGACACGCACCCCCCCCCCCAACTAACCCTAACCCTAACCCTAACTCCCCCCGCCCCCGACTAACCCTAACCCTAACACTAACCCTAACTCCCCCCGCCCCCCACTAACCCTAACCCTAACCCTAACCCTAACCCTAACCCTAACCCTAACCCTAACCCCCCCCCCACTAACCCTAACCCTAACCCTAACCCCCTAACCCCCCCCCCACTAACCCTAACCCTAACCCTAACCCCCCCCCCACTAACCCTAACCCTAACCCTAACCCTAACCCCCCCCCCCCCCCCCCCCCCAACTAACCCTAACCCTAACCCTAACGCACGGCCACGCCTGCAGGCTACCACACCGCTGCGCGTGAAAGGAAGGCGCGGCCAACCATCCCCGCCCCCTCGCCAACCCCTCCCCAGCCACCTCCACCCGGCCCCCCCTGCCACCCGCGCGCGCGCAGCCGCCCGCCGGCCCGCCCATAGGCATTCACGCTCTGGCGTGCCCTCTCTCCCTGGCCCTGCCCCGGCCCCTGGCCCTGCCCGCTCTGTGGCAAGCGCAGCCGGCCATGGGCGGTTGGGGGCGCCCCGCCCTCCCCCATCAGCCTCCCCGGCGCTGTCTGCATCCTTTTGCCGCTTGCTAGGCTGCCGTAGGCCAAGGCCGGCCCGGGACAACAGGTCTAGCCAAGAGCCTGGGACAACAGGTCTACCCTAGGGGCCTGGGACAACAGGTCTAGCCAAGGGGCCGGGCTGCCGTAGGCGAGGGCCCGCCCGGGGACAACAGGTCTACCCCCAGGGCCTGGGACAAAAGGTCTACCCCAAGGGGCCTGGGCTATCAGGTCTACCCCGGAAGCGCAGGACATCAGGTCTACCCCGGCGGCCCGGGACAACAGGTCTACCCCAAGGGGCCCGGGACAACAGGTCTACCCAAGGGGCCTGGGACAACAGGTCTACCCCGGCGGCGCGGGACAACAGGTCTACCCCGGAGGCCCGGGACAACAGGTCTACCCCGGAGGCCCGGGACAACAGGTCTACCCCGAAGCCTAGGACAACAGGTCTACCCCGAAGCCTAGGACAACAGGTCTACCCCGGGCCTCGGCTGTCAGGTCTACCCCGGAGGCCCAGGCTGCCGTAGGCCAAGGCCAGGTCTACCCTAGGGGCCTCGGCCATCAGGTCTACCCCGAAGCCTAGGACATCAGGTCTACCCCAAGGGGCCTGGGACAACAGGTCTACCCCGGAGGCCCGGGACAACAGGTCTAGCCCGGCGGCCCGGGACAACAGGTCTACCCTAGGGGCCTCGGCCATCAGGCCTACCCCGAAGCCTGGGACAACAGGTCTACCCCGGAGGCCCGGGACAACAGGTCTACCCCGGAAGCCTAAGACATCAGGTCTACCCCGAAGCCTAGGACATCAGGTCTACCCCAAGGGGCCTGGGACAACAGGTCTACCCCGAAGCCTAGGACATCAAGTCTACCCCGGCGGCCCGGGACAACAGGTCTACCCCAAGGGGCCTGGGACAACAGGTCTACCCAAGGGGCCTCGGCCATCAGGTCTACCCCGAAGCCTAGGACATCAGGTCTACCCCGAAGCCTAGGACAACAGGTCTACCCCGGAGGCCCGGGACAACAGGTCTACCCTAGGGGCCTCGGCCATCAGGTCTACCCCGGCGGCCCGGGACAACAGGTCTACCCCGGCGGTCCGGGACAACAGGTCTACCCCGAAGCCTAGGACAACAGGTCTACCCCGGCGGCCCGGGACAACAGGTCTACCCTGAAGGCCCGGGACAACAGGTCTAGCCCGGCGGCCCGGGACAACAGGTCTACCCCGGAGGCCCGGGACAACAGGTCTACCCTGAAGGCCTGGGACAACAGGTCTACCCCGGCGGCCCGGGACAACAGGTCTACCCCGGAGGCCCGGGACAACAGGTCTACCCCGGCGGCCCGGGACAACAGGTCTACCCCAAGGGGCCTGGGACAACAGGTCTACCCAAGGGGCCTCGGCCATCAGGTCTACCCCGAAGCCTAGGACATCAGGTCTACCCCAAGGAGCCTGGGACAACAGGTCTACCCCAGGGGCCCGGGACAATTGGTCTACCCCGGAGGCCCCGGACATCAGGTCTACCCCGGAGGCCCCGGACATCAGGTCTACCCCGGTGGCCCGGGACATCAGGTCTACCCCAAGGGGCCTGGGACAACAGGTCTACCCAAGGGGCCTCGGCCATCAGGTCTACCCCGAAGCCTAGGACATCAGGTCTACCCCAAGGAGCCTGGGACAACAGGTCTACCCCAGGGGCCCGGGACAACTGGTCTACCCCGGAGGCCCCGGACATCAGGTCTACCCCGGTGGCCCGGGACATCAGGTCTACCCCAAGGGGCCTGGGACAACAGGTCTACCCCGAAGCCTAGGACATCAAGTCTACCCCGGCGGCCCGGGACAACAGGTCTACCCCAAGGAGCCTGGGA
>NW_027509875.1:374552-377052 GCF_051311805.1 Agelaius phoeniceus
TCTCGCCCCTCTCCCTTCTCTCTTTCTCTCTCGGCCCTCGGCGGCGCCTTTCGACGCCGTCTCTCGCTCTCCCCGAGGCCGCCGCGCCGCCGCATCCGCGGCGCGGCCCCGCGGCGAGGACGAGCTCCGCCCCAGCGGCTCGCTCCGGGAGCGGGGAGCTACGGAGCGCTCCCCGAGTCTGCATTTAGGGGGACGAAGGCCCTCGCGCGGCGGCGGCGACGACGACGACCGCGGCGACGCCCGCCGGGCCCGCAGGGAAGGGATCGAGGCCCGCCGAGGGAAGCGCTTCCCTCGCCCAACACCCCTGACCGCCTTCCCCTCCGGCCACCGGCGGCACGCCGCCGCCGCCGCCGCCGCAGCCGCCCGCCGCGGGCGACGGGCCTGCGAGGCGACCCCAGCCGCGCCGCCGGGGTGGCCCCCGGACGGCGATTGATCGTCAAGCGACGCTCAGACAGGCGTAGCCCCGGGAGGAACCCGGGGCCGCAAGTGCGTTCGAAGTGTCGATGATCAATGTGTCCTGCAATTCACATTAATTCTCGCAGCTAGCTGCGTTCTTCATCGACGCACGAGCCGAGTGATCCACCGCTAAGAGTTGTCTGCCTTTCGGGCACCGCTCACGCCAGAGCGGCCCCTTTTTTGGTTTAGGACAATGCCGCCGAGGACGCGCGGGCGCGCGCCTGGCTTCCGAGACCGTACGAGCACACGGAAAACGGGAGGAAAAAAAAGGAAAAAAACAAACCCACTCTCCGAAGGCCGGCCAAGAGGCGGGGGAGCCCGCGCCCCCGACCGCCTCCCCCCGCGAGGGGAGACGCCGACCTCACCCACGCCGTCCTTCGGAGGCGGCCCAGGCGCCCGGGCTCGGCCCGGCCTCCGCGCGGAGGGCCGGGCGGCGCGCGCCGGACACGCGGGGGGCACAGGGCGGCCCGCCCGCTTCTCGCTTTCACGGGACGACGCGCACAACGCACACGGCACGCGGCCGGGGGCGCGCGGCCGTCGGCCCCCGCGCCGCGCCGGCTCTCCCCTCGGCCCTGACGCCGCGGGCCTGGCGCGGAGCGCCGCCGCGCCGCCGCGCGGCCGGCGTTGTCTCTCTCTTCCCCCCACCACGGGCACGGGCCTTTCCCCTGGGCTCGAGACGGGCACGCGACGGCGACCGGCACAGCCCGCCGGCACGCCTCCCGCGGGACCGCTCCCCCGCCGGGCGGGCGGGCGAGCGACCGGCGGACGCGCTCCGCCGCCGGCCCCGGAGGCGGGCGCCACCGAGAGCCGAGCCGGCGTCGCCTGCGCCCGAGGCCTGCCGGACGGCAGACCCGGCCGCCGCCGGGGCGGCACACGCCCGGGACCGCCGCCGCCGCCTCGCACCGCCGGGGCCCCTCGCCTCGGGCACGCGCCCGGCGGGAAGGCGCCGCGGCGGCTGAGCCGGGGGGCAGCGCCCGCTCTCCTCGTTCGCACGCGGAGACCGGGCGGGGAGGAGCGCCCCCGCGGCCGCCCCCGCACGCCTTCCTGCGCGGCCCACACGCGGCCGCGCGGGCAAGGGCGACGGAGGCGAGGCGACGAGCGGAGCCCGGGACGGGACCGCCGCCGGCCGACGGCGGGCGCCGTCCGGCCGACCGTCCCCGCAGGGAGGGACACCCGTCGAGCGGCGCCGCCGCCGCTCGCCACGGGGTCGCCCGCGCTCGCGGGCCTCCGCCGCCGGAGGGCCCGCCGAGCGCTCGCCCCCCCCCACCGGCGGGCGGGGCGGTCGAGCCAGGGGACGGCCGGCGGACGACGGCGCCGCCGCGCCGCGCCTTCGAGGAAGGAAAGGCCGTCGAGGGGAAGAGAGGCGCCGGACGCGCCGGACGCGGCGCCGCCGCGCGCGCCAGAGACCGCGGCGGCGGGCCCAGGAGAGAGAGCGCGGGCGGGCCCCGGCGGCCGTCGCCCCGCGGCCGAGGAAGGGGCAGAGAGCGCGCGCTCTCTGCCGGGCGTCGCCCGTTACCACGAGGCGGGCGGGTCGGCCCCCGCGGCCGACCGCGCGCCGCGGCCTCTCCGCCGAGGCCGGGCCACGGAGAGGGGGGGGCAGGGCGCCCCTCCCCGGCGCGGCGCGGTTGACCCCGCCCGCGGCGCGCGGCGGGGACGACGACGACGACGACGGCCGCGACGGAGGAGCGCGGCCGGTGGCCACGGGACAACCACCGCAGGGGATCGGCGGGAGTAGCTGCTCCCCACCCCTCAGTGGCGCCCCGCACGGCCACCGCCCGCGGCACACGCCCGCCGCCGCCACCGCCGCCGCCGCCGCCACGGCGGGCCGCGCCGAGCCGCCCGAGTCTTTAAACCGCCGCCCGGCCCCGCCGGCCCCCTTTCGGCCCACAACCCGCAGCGTTTGACGACGCCGAGGGCAAGAAAACCTGGGGGGACCGCCGAGGCGCCGAGCGCTAGGTACCTGGCCCTGGGGCGAGGGAAACGACCTGCATGGCCCCGCCGGGGTGCCTCCCCCGCTGCCGCCCTCGGGGGAGCGTCCACCGGC
>NW_027509875.1:382052-389552 GCF_051311805.1 Agelaius phoeniceus
GGCCGGGCAGAAAAGGGACGAGGCGCCGCCGCCTCGCCCGCCACCGGTGCCCGGGGGGGGCCGCCCCCCCCCGTGGCCAATCGACCGGCAGAAGCCGGGCCGGAGCGGGACACGCTGCTCGCGGCTTCTCTTTCTCTCTCTCTCTCAACTCTCACTCTCTCTCTTCTCTCTCGGCAACTCTCTCTCTGGGCTCGCTCTCGCTCTCTCGGCTCTCTCTCCCCGCCTCGGGGCCGGCGAGCAGCTTTCTCGGATCGTCTTTCGCCCCCTTCTTGCTCTCTCTCTCGGCCTTCTCCGGATCCGCTCTTGCGCGGCCCTTCTCTCTCGCCTCCGCGGATCCGGCTCTTTCGCGCGGCCCCTTCTCTCTCGCCTCGCCAACTGGACCCACTTTTCCCTGGGAAGGACGGGAGCCGGGACACAAAGGCACGCGCGCTTCGTCCCGGCTAGGCGGCACTCGCTTGGCCCTGGCGACCGCACGCGCGGCCGCTCCGCTCCGCCTCGGACGCAGGTACGGGGTCAACCTGCGGGGATGCGGCCCGTCACCTCGCTCCCATAAGACGGACAGACGAGTCCAAAGCCGGCCAGGCCTCCAAGAGGACCAATGCAGCTCGACCGGGGAGGGGCGCCAACGCAGGCCGCCTCCTACCATGACGCAGTCGGAGGCGGCCGACAACAGCGACCCCTTGGTGAACTTCCGCAGACGGCCGGGACAACAGGTCTACCCGGCCGGCGCCGAAATTGCACTAAGTCCCGCCGGAGCGAGGTAGACCTGATGTCCCCGGCCGGCGCCCGCCACCAGGGGGCAAGGCCGGCCCCCGGCGGACCCCGGAGCGAGGTAGACCTGATGTCCCCGACCGGAGCCGGGGTAGACCTGTTGTCCCCGGGCGGAGCCGGGGTAGACCTGTTGTCCCCGGGCGGAGCCGGGGTAGACCTGTTGTCCCCGACCGGAGCCGGGGTAGACCTGATGTCCCCGACCGGAGCCGGGGTAGACGTGATGTCCCCGGCCGCAGCCGGGGTAGACCTGTTGTCCCCGGCCGGAGCCGGGGTAGACCTGATGTCCCCGGCCGCAGCCGGGGTAGACCTGATGTCCCCGGCCGGAGCCGGGGTAGACCTGTTGTCCCCGACCGGAGCCGGGGTAGACCTGATGTCCCCGGCCGCAGCCGGGGTAGACCTGATGTCCCCGGGCGGTGCCGGGGTAGACCTGATGTCCCCGGCCGGAGCCGGGGTAGACCTGATGTCCCCGGGCGGAGCCGGGGTAGACCTGATGTCCCCGGGCGGAGCCGGGGTAGACCTGATGTCCCCGGGCGGAGCCGGGGTAGACCTGATGTCCCCGGCCGCAGCGGGGGTAGACCTGATGTCCCCGACCGGAGCCGGGGTAGACCTGATGTCCCCGGCCGGAGCCGGGGTAGACCTGTTGTCCCCGGCCGGAGCCGGGGTAGACCTGTTGTCCCCGGCCGGAGCCGGGGTAGACCTGATGTCCCCGACCGGAGCCGGGGTAGACCTGATGTCCCCGGCCGGAGCCATGGTAGACCTGATGTCCCCGGCCGCAGCCGGGGTAGACCTGATGTCCCCGGCCGGAGCCGGGGTAGACCTGTTGTCCCCGACCGGAGCCGGGGTAGACCTGATGTCCCCGGCCACAGCGGAGGTAGACCTGATGTCCCGGGCCGGAGCCGGGGTAGACCTGATGTCCCCGTCCGGAGCCGGGGTAGACCTGTTGTCCCCGGCCGGAGCCGGGGTAGACCTGTTGTCCCCGGCCGGAGCCGGGGTAGACCTGATGTCCCCGACCGGAGCCGGGGTAGACCTGATGTCCCCGGCCGGAGCCGGGGTAGACCTGATGTCCCCGGCCGCAGCCGGGGTAGACCTGATGTCCCCGGCCGCAGCCGGGGTAGACCTGTTGTCCCCGACCGGAGCCGGGGTAGACCTGATGTCCCCGGCCGCAGCGGAGGTAGACCTGATGTCCCCGGCCGGAGCCGGGGTAGACCTGTTGTCCCCGGCCGCAGCCGGGGTAGACCTGATGTCCCCGGCCGGAGCCGGGGTAGACCTGTTGTCCCCGACCGGAGCCGGGGTAGACCTGATGTCCCCGACCGGAGCCGGGGTAGACGTGATGTCCCCGGCCGCAGCCGGGGTAGACCTGTTGTCCCCGGCCGGAGCCGGGGTAGACCTGATGTCCCCGGCCGCAGCCGGGGTAGACCTGATGTCCCCGGCCGGAGCCGGGGTAGACCTGATGTCCCCGGCCGCAGCCGGGGTAGACCTGATGTCCCCGGCCGCAGCCGGGGTAGACCTGATGTCCCCGGCCGCAGCCGGGGTAGACCTGATGTCCCCGGCCGGAGCCGGGGTAGACCTGATGTCCCCGGGCGGAGCCGGGGTAGACCTGATGTCCCCGGGCGGAGCCGGGGTAGACCTGATGTCCCCGGGCGGAGCCGGGGTAGACCTGATGTCCCCGGCCGCAGCGGGGGTAGACCTGATGTCCCCGACCGGAGCCGGGGTAGACCTGATGTCCCCGGCCGGAGCCGGGGTAGACCTGTTGTCCCCGGCCGGAGCCGGGGTAGACCTGTTGTCCCCGGCCGGAGCCGGGGTAGACCTGATGTCCCCGACCGGAGCCGGGGTAGACCTGATGTCCCCGGCCGGAGCCATGGTAGACCTGATGTCCCCGGCCGCAGCCGGGGTAGACCTGATGTCCCCGGCCGGAGCCGGGGTAGACCTGTTGTCCCCGACCGGAGCCGGGGTAGACCTGATGTCCCCGGCCACAGCGGAGGTAGACCTGATGTCCCGGGCCGGAGCCGGGGTAGACCTGATGTCCCCGTCCGGAGCCGGGGTAGACCTGTTGTCCCCGGCCGGAGCCGGGGTAGACCTGTTGTCCCCGGCCGGAGCCGGGGTAGACCTGATGTCCCCGACCGGAGCCGGGGTAGACCTGATGTCCCCGGCCGGAGCCGGGGTAGACCTGATGTCCCCGGCCGCAGCCGGGGTAGACCTGATGTCCCCGGCCGCAGCCGGGGTAGACCTGTTGTCCCCGACCGGAGCCGGGGTAGACCTGATGTCCCCGGCCGCAGCGGAGGTAGACCTGATGTCCCCGGCCGGAGCCGGGGTAGACCTGTTGTCCCCGGCCGCAGCCGGGGTAGACCTGATGTCCCCGGCCGGAGCCGGGGTAGACCTGATGTCCCCGGCCGCAGCCGGGGTAGACCTGATGTCCCCGGGCGGAGCCGGGGTAGACCTGATGTCCCCGGGCGGAGCCGGGGTAGACCTGTTGTCCCCGGCCGCAGCGGAGGTAGACCTGTTGTCCCCGGGCGGAGCCGGGGTAGACCTGATGTCCCCGGCCGCAGCCGGGGTAGACCTGATGTCCCCGGCCGCAGCCGGGGTAGACCTGATGTCCCCGGCCGCAGCCGGGGTAGACCTGATGTCCCCGGCCGCGGCCGGGGTAGACCTGTTGTCCCCGGCCGCAGCCGGGGTAGACCTGATGTCCCCGGGCGGTGCCGGGGTAGACCTGATGTCCCCGGCCGGAGCCGGGGTAGACCTGATGTCCCCGGGCGGAGCCGGGGTAGACCTGATGTCCCCGGCCGCAGCCGGGGTAGACCTGATGTCCCCGGGCGGTGCCGGGGTAGACCTGATGTCCCCGGCCGGAGCCGGGGTAGACCTGATGTCCCCGGGCGGAGCCGGGGTAGACCTGATGTCCCCGACCGGAGCCGGGGTAGACCTGTTGTCCCCGGCCGCAGCCGGGGTAGACCTGATGTCCCCGGGCGGAGCCGGGGTAGACCTGTTGTCCCCGGCCGCAGCCGGGGTAGACCTGATGTCCCCGACCGGAGCCGGGGTAGACCTGATGTCCCCGACCGGAGCCGGGGTAGACCTGATGTCCCCGGCCGCAGCCGGGGTAGACCTGATGTCCCCGGCCGCAGCCGGGGTAGACCTGATGTCCCCGACCGGAGCCGGGGTAGACCTGTTGTCCCCGGCCGCAGCCGGGGTAGACCTGATGTCCCCGGGCGGAGCCGGGGTAGACCTGATGTCCCCGGGCGGAGCCGGGGTAGACCTGTTGTCCCCGGCCGCAGCCGGGGTAGACCTGATGTCCCCGGGCGGAGCCGGGGTAGACCTGTTGTCCCCGGCCGCAGCCGGGGTAGACCTGATGTCCCCGGCCGGAGCCGGGGTAGACCTGATGTCCCCAGCCGCCGCCGGGGTAGACCTGATTAGCCCGGTCCGGCTCGGATCCATGGTAGACCTGCTGTCCCCCTGTTGTCGCCCGCCGCCCGGGCACCTCGCCGTGCCCAGCGACCCCGGAGCCGGGCGAAGCTCACAGCCTCATAACACCCCGGAGCCAGATGGCTCGATCGATCCCCCGTCCCACACAATGAACCCCAACCCCACCCCCCCCTTTCAAGACCATGACATGTTTTCCATTTTTTTGTTGTTGTTCTTTGGGGGGATTTGGTTTGGGTTTGCTTTGGTATTTTGTTTTGTTTTGTTTTTCTGGGGGGGGGGGGGGGGGGGGGCTGTTTTGGGGGTTTTTTGGGGGTTTTTTCCAGTTGCTTTGGCTTTCTCTGATACTGATTTTTGAGGTTGTTTTTTTTGGGGGGGTTGGGGGGCTTGTGGTTTGGATTTGGGTTTTCTTGGGTTGTCCCCCACCCCCCCGGGCCCCCCCCCGCCCCGCCCCTTTTTCTTTTCTCCTTTCCTGAAAGAATGGCTCTTCTATTTGCTTGGAACGAGAAACTTATCCGGGAAAGCAAACCAACCCAAAAATGGACCCATTTGATTTCTTTTTCTTTCGTATCGGAAGCGCCCCCAGCCGAGCCGACGGGCAAGCCGAGGCCGGTGCTCTGCCTGCTGACACGCTGACCTGGCCAAACAGCGCCCCCACCACCCACCCCCCGCCCTGCCCCGCCACGCCCTCCTGGGGTGGAACCTACCCAGGCCGGCCCCCCTGGCCCCGATGCGGCTCGCCCCGCCGCGCCCCTCCCCTCCCCTCCCCGCCCCGCCCCGCCCCGCCCGCCGGTAGAGGCGACGGCGGCCGCCGGCACCACCGCCAGCACACAGGCGCTGTGTGTAGCTTTCGGGCGGGTTGTTTCACGGTCCGCAGAGGTCTTGGGCCCTCGACGTGACTCTAGGGGGCCGTGGGGACTCGGTGCCGAGGCGCCCGGGGCCGGCACGAAGCCACCGGCCCTGGTCCGCACAGAGACAGAAACAGTGACACGCACCCCCCCCCCCCAACTAACCCTAACCCTAACCCTAACTCCCCCCCGCCCCCGACTAACCCTAACCCTAACACTAACCCTAACTCCCCCCGCCCCCCACTAACCCTAACCCTAACCCTAACCCTAACCCTAACCCTAACCCTAACCCCCCCCCCCCTAACCCTAACCCTAACCCTAACCCCCTAACCCCCCCCCCACTAACCCTAACCCTAACCCTAACCCTAACCCCCCCCCCCACTAACCCTAACCCTAACCCTAACCCTAACCCCCCCCCCCCCCCCCCCAACTAACCCTAACCCTAACCCTAACGCACGGCCACGCCTGCAGGCTACCACACCGCTGCGCGTGAAAGGAAGGCGCGGCCAACCATCCCCGCCCCCTCGCCAACCCCTCCCCAGCCACCTCCACCCGGCCCCCTGCCACCCGCGCGCGCGCAGCCGCCCGCCGGCCCGCCCATAGGCATTCACGCTCTGGCGTGCCCTCTCTCCCTGGCCCTGCCCCGGCCCCTGGCCCTGCCCGCTCTGTGGCAAGCGCAGCCGGCCATGGGCGGTTGGGGGCGCCCCGCCCTCCCCCATCAGCCTCCCCGGCGCTGTCTGCATCCTTTTGCCGCTTGCTAGGCTGCCGTAGGCCAAGGCCGGCCCGGGACAACAGGTCTAGCCAAGAGCCTGGGACAACAGGTCTACCCTAGGGGCCTGGGACAACAGGTCTAGCCAAGGGGCCGGGCTGCCGTAGGCGAGGGCCCGCCCGGGGACAACAGGTCTACCCCCAGGGCCTGGGACAAAAGGTCTACCCCAAGGGGCCTGGGCTATCAGGTCTACCCCGGAAGCGCAGGACATCAGGTCTACCCCGGCGGCCCGGGACAACAGGTCTACCCCAAGGGGCCCGGGACAACAGGTCTACCCAAGGGGCCTGGGACAACAGGTCTACCCCGGCGGCGCGGGACAACAGGTCTACCCCGGAGGCCCGGGACAACAGGTCTACCCCGAAGCCTAGGACAACAGGTCTACCCCGGGCCTCGGCTGTCAGGTCTACCCCGGAGGCCCAGGCTGCCGTAGGCCAAGGCCGGCCCGGGACAACAGGTCTACCCAAGGGGCCTGGGACAACAGGTCTGCCCCGGCGGCCCGGGACAACAGGTCTAGCCCGGCGGCCCGGGACAACAGGTCTAGCCTAGGGGCCTCGGCCATCAGGTCTACCCCGAAGCCTAGGACATCAGGTCTACCCCAAGGGGCCTGGGACAACAGGTCTACCCCGAAGCCTAGGACGTCAGGTCTACCCCGGCGGCCCGGGACAACAGGTCTACCCCGGGCCTGGGACAACAGGTCTACCCCGGAGGCCCAGGACAACAGGTCTAGCCCGGCGGCCCGGGACAACAGGTCTACCCTAGGGGCCTCGGCCATCAGGTCTACCCCGAAGCCTGGGACAACAGGTCTACCCCGGAGGCCCGGGACAACAGGTCTACCCCGGAAGCCTAGGACATCAGGTCTACCCCGAAGCCTAGGACATCAGGTCTACCCCAAGGGGCCTGGGACAACAGGTCTACCCAAGGGGCCTCGGCCATCAGGTCTACCCCGAAGCCTAGGACATCAGGTCTACCCCGAAGCCTAGGACAACAGGTCTACCCCGGAGGCCTGGGACAACAGGTCTACCCTAGGGGCCTCGGCCATCAGGTCTACCCCGAAGCCTAGGACAACAGGTCTACCCCGGCGGCCCGGGACAACAGGTCTAGCCCGGAGGCCCGGGACAACAGGTCTACCCCGGCGGCCCGGGACAACAGGTCTACCCCAAGGGGCCTGGGACAACAGGTCTACCCAAGGGGCCTCGGCCATCAGGTCTACCCCGAAGCTTAGGACATCAGGTCTACCCCAAGGGGCCTGGGACAACAGGTCTACCCCGGAGGCCCGGGACAACAGGTCTACCCTAGGGGCCTCGGCCATCAGGTCTACCCCGAAGCCTGGGACATCAGGTCTACCCCGGCGGCCCGGGACAACGGGTCTACCCCGGCGGCCCGGGACAACAGGTCTACCCCGAAGCCTAGGACAACAGGTCTACCCCGGCGGCCCGGGACAACAGGTCTACCCTGAAGGCCTGGGACAACAGGTCTACCCCGAAGCCTGGGACATCAGGTCTACCCCAAGGAGCCTGGGACAACAGGTCTACCCCGGTGGCCCGGGACAACTGGTCTACCCCGGAGGCCCCGGACATCAGGTCTACCCCGGTGGCCCCGGACATCAGGTCTACCCCAAGGAGCCTGGGACAACAGGTCTACCCAAGGGGCCCGGGACAACAGGTCTACCCCGGAGGCCCCGGACATCAGGTCTACCCCGGT
>NW_027509875.1:397052-399552 GCF_051311805.1 Agelaius phoeniceus
CATTTAGGGGGACGAAGGCCCTCGCGCGGCGGCGGCGACGACGACGACCGCGGCGACGCCCGCCGGGCCCGCAGGGAAGGGATCGAGGCCCGCCGAGGGAAGCGCTTCCCTCGCCCAACACCCCTGACCGCCTTCCCCTCCGGCCACCGGCGGCACGCCGCCGCCGCCGCCGCCGCAGCCGCCCGCCGCGGGCGACGGGCCTGCGAGGCGACCCCAGCCGCGCCGCCGGGGTGGCCCCCGGACGGCGATTGATCGTCAAGCGACGCTCAGACAGGCGTAGCCCCGGGAGGAACCCGGGGCCGCAAGTGCGTTCGAAGTGTCGATGATCAATGTGTCCTGCAATTCACATTAATTCTCGCAGCTAGCTGCGTTCTTCATCGACGCACGAGCCGAGTGATCCACCGCTAAGAGTTGTCTGCCTTTCGGGCACCGCTCACGCCAGAGCGGCCCCTTTTTTGGTTTAGGACAATGCCGCCGAGGACGCGCGGGCGCGCGCCTGGCTTCCGAGACCGTACGAGCACACGGAAAACGGGAGGAAAAAAAAGGAAAAAAACAAACCCACTCTCCGAAGGCCGGCCAAGAGGCGGGGGAGCCCGCGCCCCCGACCGCCTCCCCCCGCGAGGGGAGACGCCGACCTCACCCACGCCGTCCTTCGGAGGCGGCCCAGGCGCCCGGGCTCGGCCCGGCCTCCGCGCGGAGGGCCGGGCGGCGCGCGCCGGACACGCGGGGGGCACAGGGCGGCCCGCCCGCTTCTCGCTTTCACGGGACGACGCGCACAACGCACACGGCACGCGGCCGGGGGCGCGCGGCCGTCGGCCCCCGCGCCGCGCCGGCTCTCCCCTCGGCCCCGACGCCGCGGGCCTGGCGCGGAGCGCCGCCGCGCCGCCGCGCGGCCGGCGTTGTCTCTCTCTTCCCCCCACCACGGGCACGGGCCTTTCCCCTGGGCTCGAGACGGGCACGCGACGGCGACCGGCACAGCCCGCCGGCACGCCTCCCGCGGGACCGCTCCCCCGCCGGGCGGGCGGGCGAGCGACCGGCGGACGCGCTCCGCCGCCGGCCCCGGAGGCGGGCGCCACCGAGAGCCGAGCCGGCGTCGCCTGCGCCCGAGGCCTGCCGGACGGCAGACCCGGCCGCCGCCGGGGCGGCACACGCCCGGGACCGCCGCCGCCGCCTCGCACCGCCGGGGCCCCTCGCCTCGGGCACGCGCCCGGCGGGAAGGCGCCGCGGCGGCTGAGCCGGGGGGCAGCGCCCGCTCTCCTCGTTCGCACGCGGAGACCGGGCGGGGAGGAGCGCCCCCGCGGCCGCCCCCGCACGCCTTCCTGCGCGGCCCACACGCGGCCGCGCGGGCAAGGGCGACGGAGGCGAGGCGACGAGCGGAGCCCGGGACGGGACCGCCGCCGGCCGACGGCGGGCGCCGTCCGGCCGACCGTCCCCGCAGGGAGGGACACCCGTCGAGCGGCGCCGCCGCCGCTCGCCACGGGGTCGCCCGCGCTCGCGGGCCTCCGCCGCCGGAGGGCCCGCCGAGCGCTCGCCCCCCCCCACCGGCGGGCGGGGCGGTCGAGCCAGGGGACGGCCGGCGGACGACGGCGCCGCCGCGCCGCGCCTTCGAGGAAGGAAAGGCCGTCGAGGGGAAGAGAGGCGCCGGACGCGCCGGACGCGGCGCCGCCGCGCGCGCCAGAGACCGCGGCGGCGGGCCCAGGAGAGAGAGCGCGGGCGGGCCCCGGCGGCCGTCGCCCCGCGGCCGAGGAAGGGGCAGAGAGCGCGCGCTCTCTGCCGGGCGTCGCCCGTTACCACGAGGCGGGCGGGTCGGCCCCCGCGGCCGACCGCGCGCCGCGGCCTCTCCGCCGAGGCCGGGCCACGGAGAGGGGGGGGCAGGGCGCCCCTCCCCGGCGCGGCGCGGTTGACCCCGCCCGCGGCGCGCGGCGGGGACGACGACGACGACGACGGCCGCGACGGAGGAGCGCGGCCGGTGGCCACGGGACAACCACCGCAGGGGATCGGCGGGAGTAGCTGCTCCCCACCCCTCAGTGGCGCCCCGCACGGCCACCGCCCGCGGCACACGCCCGCCGCCGCCACCGCCGCCGCCGCCGCCACGGCGGGCCGCGCCGAGCCGCCCGAGTCTTTAAACCGCCGCCCGGCCCCGCCGGCCCCCTTTCGGCCCACAACCCGCAGCGTTTGACGACGCCGAGGGCAAGAAAACCTGGGGGGACCGCCGAGGCGCCGAGCGCTAGGTACCTGGCCCTGGGGCGAGGGAAACGACCTGCATGGCCCCGCCGGGGTGCCTCCCCCGCTGCCGCCCTCGGGGGAGCGTCCACCGGCGGGGGCGCGCCCGACATCTGCCGCCACCACCGCCACGTCCTTCTCGGGGCCCGGGGTTTCCCTCAGTAGCCCGGCGCTGCGCGCCCGAGAGGACCGCCGCGGCTCGGGCCGCCCCGCCGGCGCGGGGGACACGCGGGCCCGACCACCGAGCACAACCTCGGGCGCGCGCGCGCGCCACCCA
>NW_027509875.1:404552-412052 GCF_051311805.1 Agelaius phoeniceus
CTCTCTCTGGGCTCGCTCTCGCTCTCTCGGCTCTCTCTCCCCGCCTCGGGGCCGGCGAGCAGCTTTCTCGGATCGTCTTTCGCCCCCTTCTTGCTCTCTCTCTCGGCCTTCTCCGGATCCGCTCTTGCGCGGCCCTTCTCTCTCGCCTCCGCGGATCCGGCTCTTTCGCGCGGCCCCTTCTCTCTCGCCTCGCCAACTGGACCCACTTTTCCCTGGGAAGGACGGGAGCCGGGACACAAAGGCACGCGCGCTTCGTCCCGGCTAGGCGGCACTCGCTTGGCCCTGGCGACCGCACGCGCGGCCGCTCCGCTCCGCCTCGGACGCAGGTACGGGGTCAACCTGCGGGGATGCGGCCCGTCACCTCGCTCCCATAAGACGGACAGACGAGTCCAAAGCCGGCCAGGCCTCCAAGAGGACCAATGCAGCTCGACCGGGGAGGGGCGCCAACGCAGGCCGCCTCCTACCATGACGCAGTCGGAGGCGGCCGACAACAGCGACCCCTTGGTGAACTTCCGCAGACGGCCGGGACAACAGGTCTACCCGGCCGGCGCCGAAATTGCACTAAGTCCCGCCGGAGCGAGGTAGACCTGATGTCCCCGGCCGGCGCCCGCCACCAGGGGGCAAGGCCGGCCCCCGGCGGACCCCGGAGCGAGGTAGACCTGATGTCCCCGACCGGAGCCGGGGTAGACCTGTTGTCCCCGGGCGGAGCCGGGGTAGACCTGTTGTCCCCGGGCGGAGCCGGGGTAGACCTGTTGTCCCCGACCGGAGCCGGGGTAGACCTGATGTCCCCGACCGGAGCCGGGGTAGACGTGATGTCCCCGGCCGCAGCCGGGGTAGACCTGTTGTCCCCGGCCGGAGCCGGGGTAGACCTGATGTCCCCGGCCGCAGCCGGGGTAGACCTGATGTCCCCGGCCGGAGCCGGGGTAGACCTGTTGTCCCCGACCGGAGCCGGGGTAGACCTGATGTCCCCGGCCGCAGCCGGGGTAGACCTGATGTCCCCGGGCGGTGCCGGGGTAGACCTGATGTCCCCGGCCGGAGCCGGGGTAGACCTGATGTCCCCGGGCGGAGCCGGGGTAGACCTGATGTCCCCGGGCGGAGCCGGGGTAGACCTGATGTCCCCGGGCGGAGCCGGGGTAGACCTGATGTCCCCGGCCGCAGCGGGGGTAGACCTGATGTCCCCGACCGGAGCCGGGGTAGACCTGATGTCCCCGGCCGGAGCCGGGGTAGACCTGTTGTCCCCGGCCGGAGCCGGGGTAGACCTGTTGTCCCCGGCCGGAGCCGGGGTAGACCTGATGTCCCCGACCGGAGCCGGGGTAGACCTGATGTCCCCGGCCGGAGCCATGGTAGACCTGATGTCCCCGGCCGCAGCCGGGGTAGACCTGATGTCCCCGGCCGGAGCCGGGGTAGACCTGTTGTCCCCGACCGGAGCCGGGGTAGACCTGATGTCCCCGGCCACAGCGGAGGTAGACCTGATGTCCCGGGCCGGAGCCGGGGTAGACCTGATGTCCCCGTCCGGAGCCGGGGTAGACCTGTTGTCCCCGGCCGGAGCCGGGGTAGACCTGTTGTCCCCGGCCGGAGCCGGGGTAGACCTGATGTCCCCGACCGGAGCCGGGGTAGACCTGATGTCCCCGGCCGGAGCCGGGGTAGACCTGATGTCCCCGGCCGCAGCCGGGGTAGACCTGATGTCCCCGGCCGCAGCCGGGGTAGACCTGTTGTCCCCGACCGGAGCCGGGGTAGACCTGATGTCCCCGGCCGCAGCGGAGGTAGACCTGATGTCCCCGGCCGGAGCCGGGGTAGACCTGTTGTCCCCGGCCGCAGCCGGGGTAGACCTGATGTCCCCGGCCGGAGCCGGGGTAGACCTGATGTCCCCGGCCGCAGCCGGGGTAGACCTGATGTCCCCGGGCGGAGCCGGGGTAGACCTGATGTCCCCGGGCGGAGCCGGGGTAGACCTGTTGTCCCCGGCCGCAGCGGAGGTAGACCTGTTGTCCCCGGGCGGAGCCGGGGTAGACCTGATGTCCCCGGCCGCAGCCGGGGTAGACCTGATGTCCCCGGCCGCAGCCGGGGTAGACCTGATGTCCCCGGCCGCAGCCGGGGTAGACCTGATGTCCCCGGCCGCAGCCGGGGTAGACCTGTTGTCCCCGGCCGCAGCCGGGGTAGACCTGATGTCCCCGGGCGGTGCCGGGGTAGACCTGATGTCCCCGGCCGGAGCCGGGGTAGACCTGATGTCCCCGGGCGGAGCCGGGGTAGACCTGATGTCCCCGGCCGCAGCCGGGGTAGACCTGATGTCCCCGGGCGGTGCCGGGGTAGACCTGATGTCCCCGGCCGGAGCCGGGGTAGACCTGATGTCCCCGGGCGGAGCCGGGGTAGACCTGATGTCCCCGACCGGAGCCGGGGTAGACCTGTTGTCCCCGGCCGCAGCCGGGGTAGACCTGATGTCCCCGGGCGGAGCCGGGGTAGACCTGTTGTCCCCGGCCGCAGCCGGGGTAGACCTGATGTCCCCGACCGGAGCCGGGGTAGACCTGATGTCCCCGACCGGAGCCGGGGTAGACCTGATGTCCCCGGCCGCAGCCGGGGTAGACCTGATGTCCCCGGCCGCAGCCGGGGTAGACCTGATGTCCCCGACCGGAGCCGGGGTAGACCTGTTGTCCCCGGCCGCAGCCGGGGTAGACCTGATGTCCCCGGGCGGAGCCGGGGTAGACCTGATGTCCCCGGGCGGAGCCGGGGTAGACCTGTTGTCCCCGGCCGCAGCCGGGGTAGACCTGATGTCCCCGGGCGGAGCCGGGGTAGACCTGTTGTCCCCGGGCGGAGCCGGGGTAGACCTGATGTCCCCGGCCGGAGCCGGGGTAGACCTGATGTCCCCAGCCGCCGCCGGGGTAGACCTGATTAGCCCGGTCCGGCTCGGATCCATGGTAGACCTGCTGTCCCCCTGTTGTCGCCCGCCGCCCGGGCACCTCGCCGTGCCCAGCGACCCCGGAGCCGGGCGAAGCTCACAGCCTCATAACACCCCGGAGCCAGATGGCTCGATCGATCCCCCGTCCCACACAATGAACCCCAACCCCACCCCCCCCTTTCAAGACCATGACATGTTTTCCATTTTTTTGTTGTTGTTCTTTGGGGGGATTTGGTTTGGGTTTGCTTTGGTATTTTGTTTTGTTTTGTTTTTCTGGGGGGGGGGGGGGGGGGGGGCTGTTTTGGGGGTTTTTTGGGGGTTTTTTCCAGTTGCTTTGGCTTTCTCTGATACTGATTTTTGAGGTTGTTTTTTTTGGGGGGGTTGGGGGGCTTGTGGTTTGGATTTGGGTTTTCTTGGGTTGTCCCCCACCCCCCCGGGCCCCCCCCCGCCCCGCCCCTTTTTCTTTTCTCCTTTCCTGAAAGAATGGCTCTTCTATTTGCTTGGAACGAGAAACTTATCCGGGAAAGCAAACCAACCCAAAAATGGACCCATTTGATTTCTTTTTCTTTCGTATCGGAAGCGCCCCCAGCCGAGCCGACGGGCAAGCCGAGGCCGGTGCTCTGCCTGCTGACACGCTGACCTGGCCAAACAGCGCCCCCACCACCCACCCCCCGCCCTGCCCCGCCACGCCCTCCTGGGGTGGAACCTACCCAGGCCGGCCCCCCTGGCCCCGATGCGGCTCGCCCCGCCGCGCCCCTCCCCTCCCCTCCCCGCCCCGCCCCGCCCCGCCCGCCGGTAGAGGCGACGGCGGCCGCCGGCACCACCGCCAGCACACAGGCGCTGTGTGTAGCTTTCGGGCGGGTTGTTTCACGGTCCGCAGAGGTCTTGGGCCCTCGACGTGACTCTAGGGGGCCGTGGGGACTCGGTGCCGAGGCGCCCGGGGCCGGCACGAAGCCACCGGCCCTGGTCCGCACAGAGACAGAAACAGTGACACGCACCCCCCCCCCCCAACTAACCCTAACCCTAACCCTAACTCCCCCCGCCCCCGACTAACCCTAACCCTAACACTAACCCTAACTCCCCCCGCCCCCCACTAACCCTAACCCTAACCCTAACCCTAACCCTAACCCTAACCCTAACCCCCCCCCCCCTAACCCTAACCCTAACCCTAACCCCCTAACCCCCCCCCCACTAACCCTAACCCTAACCCTAACCCTAACCCCCCCCCCCACTAACCCTAACCCTAACCCTAACCCTAACCCCCCCCCCCCCCCCCCAACTAACCCTAACCCTAACCCTAACGCACGGCCACGCCTGCAGGCTACCACACCGCTGCGCGTGAAAGGAAGGCGCGGCCAACCATCCCCGCCCCCTCGCCAACCCCTCCCCAGCCACCTCCACCCGGCCCCCTGCCACCCGCGCGCGCGCAGCCGCCCGCCGGCCCGCCCATAGGCATTCACGCTCTGGCGTGCCCTCTCTCCCTGGCCCTGCCCCGGCCCCTGGCCCTGCCCGCTCTGTGGCAAGCGCAGCCGGCCATGGGCGGTTGGGGGCGCCCCGCCCTCCCCCATCAGCCTCCCCGGCGCTGTCTGCATCCTTTTGCCGCTTGCTAGGCTGCCGTAGGCCAAGGCCGGCCCGGGACAACAGGTCTAGCCAAGAGCCTGGGACAACAGGTCTACCCTAGGGGCCTGGGACAACAGGTCTAGCCAAGGGGCCGGGCTGCCGTAGGCGAG
The DNA here is from genome assembly GCF_051311805.1 of Agelaius phoeniceus. Taxonomy (NCBI): domain Eukaryota; kingdom Metazoa; phylum Chordata; class Aves; order Passeriformes; family Icteridae; genus Agelaius; species Agelaius phoeniceus. The sequence continues at coordinate 409,173 of NW_027509875.1, forward strand.
GGCCCGCCCGGGGACAACAGGTCTACCCCCAGGGCCTGGGACAAAAGGTCTACCCCAAGGGGCCTGGGCTATCAGGTCTACCCCGGAAGCGCAGGACATCAGGTCTACCCCGGCGGCCCGGGACAACAGGTCTACCCCAAGGGGCCCGGGACAACAGGTCTACCCAAGGGGCCTGGGACAACAGGTCTACCCCGGCGGCGCGGGACAACAGGTCTACCCCGGAGGCCCGGGACAACAGGTCTACCCCGAAGCCTAGGACAACAGGTCTACCCCGGGCCTCGGCTGTCAGGTCTACCCCGGAGGCCCAGGCTGCCGTAGGCCAAGGCCGGCCCGGGACAACAGGTCTACCCAAGGGGCCTGGGACAACAGGTCTGCCCCGGCGGCCCGGGACAACAGGTCTAGCCCGGCGGCCCGGGACAACAGGTCTAGCCTAGGGGCCTCGGCCATCAGGTCTACCCCGAAGCCTAGGACATCAGGTCTACCCCAAGGGGCCTGGGACAACAGGTCTACCCCGAAGCCTAGGACGTCAGGTCTACCCCGGCGGCCCGGGACAACAGGTCTACCCCGGGCCTGGGACAACAGGTCTACCCCGGAGGCCCGGGACAACAGGTCTAGCCCGGCGGCCCGGGACAACAGGTCTACCCTAGGGGCCTCGGCCATCAGGTCTACCCCGAAGCCTGGGACAACAGGTCTACCCCGGAGGCCCGGGACAACAGGTCTACCCCGGAAGCCTAGGACATCAGGTCTACCCCGAAGCCTAGGACATCAGGTCTACCCCAAGGGGCCTGGGACAACAGGTCTACCCAAGGGGCCTCGGCCATCAGGTCTACCCCGAAGCCTAGGACATCAGGTCTACCCCGAAGCCTAGGACAACAGGTCTACCCCGGAGGCCTGGGACAACAGGTCTACCCTAGGGGCCTCGGCCATCAGGTCTACCCCGAAGCCTAGGACAACAGGTCTACCCCGGCGGCCCGGGACAACAGGTCTAGCCCGGAGGCCCGGGACAACAGGTCTACCCCGGCGGCCCGGGACAACAGGTCTACCCCAAGGGGCCTGGGACAACAGGTCTACCCAAGGGGCCTCGGCCATCAGGTCTACCCCGAAGCTTAGGACATCAGGTCTACCCCAAGGGGCCTGGGACAACAGGTCTACCCCGGAGGCCCGGGACAACAGGTCTACCCTAGGGGCCTCGGCCATCAGGTCTACCCCGAAGCCTGGGACATCAGGTCTACCCCGGCGGCCCGGGACAACGGGTCTACCCCGGCGGCCCGGGACAACAGGTCTACCCCGAAGCCTAGGACAACAGGTCTACCCCGGCGGCCCGGGACAACAGGTCTACCCTGAAGGCCTGGGACAACAGGTCTACCCCGAAGCCTGGGACATCAGGTCTACCCCAAGGAGCCTGGGACAACAGGTCTACCCCGGTGGCCCGGGACAACTGGTCTACCCCGGAGGCCCCGGACATCAGGTCTACCCCGGTGGCCCCGGACATCAGGTCTACCCCAAGGAGCCTGGGACAACAGGTCTACCCAAGGGGCCCGGGACAACAGGTCTACCCCGGAGGCCCCGGACATCAGGTCTACCCCGGTGGCCCCGGACATCAGGTCTACCCCAAGGAGCCTGGGACAACAGGTCTACCCCGGTGGCCCGGGACAACTGGTCTACCCCGGAGGCCCCGGACATCAGGTCTACCCCGGAGGCCCCGGACATCAGGTCTACCCCGGTGGCCCCGGACATCAGGTCTACCCCAAGGAGCCTGGGACAACAGGTCTACCCCGGTGGCCCGGGACAACTGGTCTACCCCGGAGGCCCCGGACATCAGGTCTACCCCGGAGGCCCCGGACATCAGGTCTACCCCGGTGGCCCCGGACATCAGGTCTACCCCAAGGAGCCTGGGACAACAGGTCTACCCCAGGGGCCCGGGACAACTGGTCTACCCCAGGGGCCCGGGACAACTGGTCTACCCCGGAGGCCCCGGACATCAGGTCTACCCCAAGGAGCCTGGGACAACAGGTCTACCCAAGGGGCCCGGGACAACAGGTCTACCCCGGAGGCCCCGGACATCAGGTCTACCCCGGTGGCCCCGGACATCAGGTCTACCCCAAGGAGCCTGGGACAACAGGTCTACCCCGGTGGCCCGGGACAACTGGTCTACCCCGGAGGCCCCGGACATCAGGTCTACCCCGGAGGCCCCGGACATCAGGTCTACCCCGGTGGCCCCGGACATCAGGTCTACCCCAAGGAGCCTGGGACAACAGGTCTACCCCGGTGGCCCGGGACAACTGGTCTACCCCGGAGGCCCCGGACATCAGGTCTACCCCGGAGGCCCCGGACATCAGGTCTACCCCGGTGGCCCCGGACATCAGGTCTACCCCAAGGAGCCTGGGACAACAGGTCTACCCCAGGGGCCCGGGACAACTGGTCTACCCCAGGGGCCCGGGACAACTGGTCTACCCCGGAGGCCCCGGACATCAGGTCTACCCCAAGGAGCCTGGGACAACAGGTCTACCCAAGGGGCCCGGGACAACAGGTCTACCCCGGAGGCCCCGGACATCAGGTCTACCCCGGTGGCCCCGGACATCAGGTCTACCCCAAGGAGCCTGGGACAACAGGTCTACCCCGGTGGCCCGGGACAACTGGTCTACCCCGGAGGCCCCGGACATCAGGTCTACCCCGGAGGCCCCGGACATCAGGTCTACCCCGGTGGCCCCGGACATCAGGTCTACCCCAAGGAGCCTGGGACAACAGGTCTACCCCGGTGGCCCGGGACAACTGGTCTACCCCGGAGGCCCCGGACATCAGGTCTACCCCGGAGGCCCCGGACATCAGGTCTACCCCGGTGGCCCCGGACATCAGGTCTACCCCAAGGAGCCTGGGACA
>NW_027509875.1:424552-432052 GCF_051311805.1 Agelaius phoeniceus
ATTGGAAAGGAGACCGCCCTGCCCGAGCACCGGACCCTCCCCGCCGTGGCTTCCCCGCCACAGAGAAGCCTCGGAAGGAGAGCCGGCCCGCCGGGGGCCCTCTCCGACGCCACCCGAAAAGCCACATCGATCAGCCGCGGCTCCGCGCCGACGGCGACAAGGGCCCCACGGCCACGCTTCCTGGGACAACAACGGCGACGGCCGCCCAGCCCACCTGCCCGTCGGCTCGCTCGCTCGCCTCAGCAGCAGAGGAGCGCGGGGGGTGCCGCCACCCGCCCGCCCGCAGCCGGCAACGGCGGGACTGGAGCGGCCCGGGGAGAACCCGGCCGAGCGTGCGAGAAAAAGTGCCACCGACCTGGCGCGGCCACGGGCCACCGGCGGCTTTCGCCCGGCCTCGCGGCGGTCGGCTTGCCCTGCCGGAACAAAAAAGGCCGGGGGACGGCACGACAAAAGAAAAAGGCACACGGAGGCGCGTTCGCAACGCCCCGTGCTAGCCACGGGGGCCACGGGGCCAGGGGCCCGCAGCGGGGGGGCCGAGTGACGGGCCTCAACTGCCTCCCCACCACGGACTCACCGGCATCCCGCCTCGCGCTGTCGTCGCAACGCTCCTCAGTGCCGCGGCTTAGGGCCGCCAGAGAAAAAGACACAAGGCCCGCGGAGGAGGCCTGGCGGGTGCCCCCCACACTCCGCCCGCCTCAACCGAAAGCAACCGACCCGGCAAAGCGGCAAAGCCGGCCCCGCCCGGCACAAGCGGCTCAGTCGATCCGGCCACGACCGAGGTAGGCGAGGCGCCGCCGCCTCGCCCAGGACCAGTCCGGGGGGGCTTCTCCGTCGGGTGCCGGGCCCGGCAAGTTCAAAAAAAAAAAAAAAAAGAACTAGGCCCAAAAATTCTGCCCGCCACAAGGCGGGTCCCCGGCTTAAGGCCGAGGGAGGGGGACGGCTTCTCCAACGCGGGCCGAGCACCGCCGCCACCGCCGAGGCGGACCGACGGGCCCAAAACCGCGCCCGCCGAGCGGGCCCCCGGCTTAAGGCCGGGCAGAAAAGGGACGAGGCGCCGCCGCCTCGCCCGCCACCGGTGCCCGGGGGGGGCCGCCACCCCCCGTGGCCAATCGACCGGCAGAAGCCGGGCCGGAGCGGGACACGCTGCTCGCGGCTTCTCTTTCTCTCTCTCTCTCAACTCTCACTCTCTCTCTTCTCTCTCGGCAACTCTCTCTCTGGGCTCGCTCTCGCTCTCTCGGCTCTCTCTCCCCGCCTCGGGGCCGGCGAGCAGCTTTCTCGGATCGTCTTTCGCCCCTTCTTGCTCTCTCTCTCGGCCTTCTCCGGATCCGCTCTTGCGCGGCCCTTCTCTCTCGCCTCCGCGGATCCGGCTCTTTCGCGCGGCCCCTTCTCTCTCGCCTCGCCAACTGGACCCACTTTTCCCTGGGAAGGACGGGAGCCGGGACACAAAGGCACGCGCGCTTCGTCCCGGCTAGGCGGCACTCGCTTGGCCCTGCTGGCGACCGCACGCGCGGCCGCTCCGCTCCGCCTCGGACGCAGGTACGGGGTCAACCTGCGGGGATGCGGCCCGTCACCTCGCTCCCATAAGACGGACAGACGAGTCCAAAGCCGGCCAGGCCTCCAAGAGGACCAATGCAGCTCGACCGGGGAGGGGCGCCAACGCAGGCCGCCTCCTACCATGACGCAGTCGGAGGCGGCCGACAACAGCGACCCCTTGGTGAACTTCCGCAGACGGCCGGGACAACAGGTCTACCCGGCCGGCGCCGAAATTGCACTAAGTCCCGCCGGAGCGAGGTAGACCTGATGTCCCCGGCCGGCGCCCGCCACCAGGGGGCAAGGCCGGCCCCGGCGGACCCCGGAGCGAGGTAGACCTGATGTCCCCGACCGGAGCCGGGGTAGACCTGTTGTCCCCGGGCGGAGCCGGGGTAGACCTGTTGTCCCCGGCGGAGCCGGGGTAGACCTGTTGTCCCCGACCGGAGCCGGGGTAGACCTGATGTCCCCGACCGGAGCCGGGGTAGACGTGATGTCCCCGGCCGCAGCCGGGGTAGACCTGTTGTCCCCGGCCGGAGCCGGGGTAGACCTGATGTCCCCGGCCGCAGCCGGGGTAGACCTGATGTCCCCGGCCGGAGCCGGGGTAGACCTGTTGTCCCCGACCGGAGCCGGGGTAGACCTGATGTCCCCGGCCACAGCGGAGGGAGACCTGTTGTCCCCGGCCGGAGCCGGGGTAGACCTGATGTCCCCGACCGGAGCCGGGGTAGACCTGTTGTCCCCGGCCGCAGCCGGGGTAGACCTGATGTCCCCGGGCGGAGCCGGGGTAGACCTGATGTCCCCGGGCGGAGCCGGGGTAGACCTGATGTCCCCGGCCGCAGCGGGGGTAGACCTGATGTCCCCGACCGGAGCCGGGGTAGACCTGATGTCCCCGGCCGGAGCCGGGGTAGACCTGTTGTCCCCGGCCGGAGCCGGGGTAGACCTGTTGTCCCCGGCCGGAGCCGGGGTAGACCTGATGTCCCCGACCGGAGCCGGGGTAGACCTGATGTCCCCGGCCGGAGCCATGGTAGACCTGATGTCCCCGGCCGCAGCCGGGGTAGACCTGATGTCCCCGGCCGGAGCCGGGGTAGACCTGTTGTCCCCGACCGGAGCCGGGGTAGACCTGATGTCCCCGGCCACAGCGGAGGTAGACCTGATGTCCCGGGCCGGAGCCGGGGTAGACCTGATGTCCCCGTCCGGAGCCGGGGTAGACCTGTTGTCCCCGGCCGGAGCCGGGGTAGACCTGTTGTCCCCGGCCGAGCCGGGGTAGACCTGATGTCCCCGACCGGAGCCGGGGTAGACCTGATGTCCCCGGCCGGAGCCGGGGTAGACCTGATGTCCCCGGCCGCAGCCGGGGTAGACCTGATGTCCCCGGCCGCAGCCGGGGTAGACCTGTTGTCCCCGACCGGAGCCGGGGTAGACCTGATGTCCCCGGCCGCAGCGGAGGTAGACCTGATGTCCCCGGCCGGAGCCGGGGTAGACCTGTTGTCCCCGGCCGCAGCCGGGGTAGACCTGATGTCCCCGGCCGGAGCCGGGGTAGACCTGATGTCCCCGGCCGCAGCCGGGGTAGACCTGATGTCCCCGGGCGGAGCCGGGGTAGACCTGATGTCCCCGGGCGGAGCCGGGGTAGACCTGTTGTCCCCGGCCGCAGCGGAGGTAGACCTGTTGTCCCCGGGCGGAGCCGGGGTAGACCTGATGTCCCCGGCCGCAGCCGGGGTAGACCTGATGTCCCCGGCCGCAGCCGGGGTAGACCTGATGTCCCCGGCCGCAGCCGGGGTAGACCTGATGTCCCCGGCCGCAGCCGGGGTAGACCTGTTGTCCCCGGCCGCAGCCGGGGTAGACCTGATGTCCCCGGGCGGTGCCGGGGTAGACCTGATGTCCCCGGCCGGAGCCGGGGTAGACCTGATGTCCCCGGGCGGAGCCGGGGTAGACCTGATGTCCCCGGCCGCAGCCGGGGTAGACCTGATGTCCCCGGGCGGTGCCGGGGTAGACCTGATGTCCCCGGCCGGAGCCGGGGTAGACCTGATGTCCCCGGGCGGAGCCGGGGTAGACCTGATGTCCCCGACCGGAGCCGGGGTAGACCTGTTGTCCCCGGCCGCAGCCGGGGTAGACCTGATGTCCCCGGGCGGAGCCGGGGTAGACCTGTTGTCCCCGGCCGCAGCCGGGGTAGACCTGATGTCCCCGACCGGAGCCGGGGTAGACCTGATGTCCCCGACCGGAGCCGGGGTAGACCTGATGTCCCCGGCCGCAGCCGGGGTAGACCTGATGTCCCCGGCCGCAGCCGGGGTAGACCTGATGTCCCCGACCGGAGCCGGGGTAGACCTGTTGTCCCCGGCCGCAGCCGGGGTAGACCTGATGTCCCCGGGCGGAGCCGGGGTAGACCTGATGTCCCCGGGCGGAGCCGGGGTAGACCTGTTGTCCCCGGCCGCAGCCGGGGTAGACCTGATGTCCCCGGGCGGAGCCGGGGTAGACCTGTTGTCCCCGGGCGGAGCCGGGGTAGACCTGATGTCCCCGGCCGGAGCCGGGGTAGACCTGATGTCCCCAGCCGCCGCCGGGGTAGACCTGATTAGCCCGGTCCGGCTCGGATCCATGGTAGACCTGCTGTCCCCCTGTTGTCGCCCGCCGCCCGGGCACCTCGCCGTGCCCAGCGACCCCGGAGCCGGGCGAAGCTCACAGCCTCATAACACCCCGGAGCCAGATGGCTCGATCGATCCCCCGTCCCACACAATGAACCCCAACCCCACCCCCCCCTTTCAAGACCATGACATGTTTTCCATTTTTTTGTTGTTGTTCTTTGGGGGGATTTGGTTTGGGTTTGCTTTGGTATTTTGTTTTGTTTTGTTTTTCTGGGGGGGGGGGGGGGGGGGGGCTGTTTTGGGGGTTTTTTGGGGGTTTTTTCCAGTTGCTTTGGCTTTCTCTGATACTGATTTTTGAGGTTGTTTTTTTTGGGGGGGTTGGGGGGCTTGTGGTTTGGATTTGGGTTTTCTTGGGTTGTCCCCCACCCCCCCGGGCCCCCCCCCGCCCCGCCCCTTTTTCTTTTCTCCTTTCCTGAAAGAATGGCTCTTCTATTTGCTTGGAACGAGAAACTTATCCGGGAAAGCAAACCAACCCAAAAATGGACCCATTTGATTTCTTTTTCTTTCGTATCGGAAGCGCCCCCAGCCGAGCCGACGGGCAAGCCGAGGCCGGTGCTCTGCCTGCTGACACGCTGACCTGGCCAAACAGCGCCCCCACCACCCACCCCCCGCCCTGCCCCGCCACGCCCTCCTGGGGTGGAACCTACCCAGGCCGGCCCCCCTGGCCCCGATGCGGCTCGCCCCGCCGCGCCCCTCCCCTCCCCTCCCCGCCCCGCCCCGCCCCGCCCGCCGGTAGAGGCGACGGCGGCCGCCGGCACCACCGCCAGCACACAGGCGCTGTGTGTAGCTTTCGGGCGGGTTGTTTCACGGTCCGCAGAGGTCTTGGGCCCTCGACGTGACTCTAGGGGGCCGTGGGGACTCGGTGCCGAGGCGCCCGGGGCCGGCACGAAGCCACCGGCCCTGGTCCGCACAGAGACAGAAACAGTGACACGCACCCCCCCCCCCCAACTAACCCTAACCCTAACCCTAACTCCCCCCGCCCCCGACTAACCCTAACCCTAACACTAACCCTAACTCCCCCCGCCCCCCACTAACCCTAACCCTAACCCTAACCCTAACCCTAACCCTAACCCTAACCCCCCCCCCCCTAACCCTAACCCTAACCCTAACCCCCTAACCCCCCCCCCACTAACCCTAACCCTAACCCTAACCCTAACCCCCCCCCCCACTAACCCTAACCCTAACCCTAACCCTAACCCCCCCCCCCCCCCCCCAACTAACCCTAACCCTAACCCTAACGCACGGCCACGCCTGCAGGCTACCACACCGCTGCGCGTGAAAGGAAGGCGCGGCCAACCATCCCCGCCCCCTCGCCAACCCCTCCCCAGCCACCTCCACCCGGCCCCCTGCCACCCGCGCGCGCGCAGCCGCCCGCCGGCCCGCCCATAGGCATTCACGCTCTGGCGTGCCCTCTCTCCCTGGCCCTGCCCCGGCCCCTGGCCCTGCCCGCTCTGTGGCAAGCGCAGCCGGCCATGGGCGGTTGGGGGCGCCCCGCCCTCCCCCATCAGCCTCCCCGGCGCTGTCTGCATCCTTTTGCCGCTTGCTAGGCTGCCGTAGGCCAAGGCCGGCCCGGGACAACAGGTCTAGCCAAGAGCCTGGGACAACAGGTCTACCCTAGGGGCCTGGGACAACAGGTCTAGCCAAGGGGCCGGGCTGCCGTAGGCGAGGGCCCGCCCGGGGACAACAGGTCTACCCCCAGGGCCTGGGACAAAAGGTCTACCCCAAGGGGCCTGGGCTATCAGGTCTACCCCGGAAGCGCAGGACATCAGGTCTACCCCGGCGGCCCGGGACAACAGGTCTACCCCAAGGGGCCCGGGACAACAGGTCTACCCAAGGGGCCTGGGACAACAGGTCTACCCCGGCGGCGCGGGACAACAGGTCTACCCCGGAGGCCCGGGACAACAGGTCTACCCCGAAGCCTAGGACAACAGGTCTACCCCGGGCCTCGGCTGTCAGGTCTACCCCGGAGGCCCAGGCTGCCGTAGGCCAAGGCCGGCCCGGGACAACAGGTCTACCCAAGGGGCCTGGGACAACAGGTCTGCCCCGGCGGCCCGGGACAACAGGTCTAGCCCGGCGGCCCGGGACAACAGGTCTAGCCTAGGGGCCTCGGCCATCAGGTCTACCCCGAAGCCTAGGACATCAGGTCTACCCCAAGGGGCCTGGGACAACAGGTCTACCCCGAAGCCTAGGACGTCAGGTCTACCCCGGCGGCCCGGGACAACAGGTCTACCCCGGGCCTGGGACAACAGGTCTACCCCGGAGGCCCGGGACAACAGGTCTAGCCCGGCGGCCCGGGACAACAGGTCTACCCTAGGGGCCTCGGCCATCAGGTCTACCCCGAAGCCTGGGACAACAGGTCTACCCCGGAGGCCCGGGACAACAGGTCTACCCCGGAAGCCTAGGACATCAGGTCTACCCCGAAGCCTAGGACATCAGGTCTACCCCAAGGGGCCTGGGACAACAGGTCTACCCAAGGGGCCTCGGCCATCAGGTCTACCCCGAAGCCTAGGACATCAGGTCTACCCCGAAGCCTAGGACAACAGGTCTACCCCGGAGGCCTGGGACAACAGGTCTACCCTAGGGGCCTCGGCCATCAGGTCTACCCCGAAGCCTAGGACAACAGGTCTACCCCGGCGGCCCGGGACAACAGGTCTAGCCCGGAGGCCCGGGACAACAGGTCTACCCCGGCGGCCCGGGACAACAGGTCTACCCCAAGGGGCCTGGGACAACAGGTCTACCCAAGGGGCCTCGGCCATCAGGTCTACCCCGAAGCTTAGGACATCAGGTCTACCCCAAGGGGCCTGGGACAACAGGTCTACCCCGGAGGCCCGGGACAACAGGTCTACCCTAGGGGCCTCGGCCATCAGGTCTACCCCGAAGCCTGGGACATCAGGTCTACCCCGGCGGCCCGGGACAACGGGTCTACCCCGGCGGCCCGGGACAACAGGTCTACCCCGAAGCCTAGGACAACAGGTCTACCCCGGCGGCCCGGGACAACAGGTCTACCCTGAAGGCCTGGGACAACAGGTCTACCCCGAAGCCTGGGACATCAGGTCTACCCCAAGGAGCCTGGGACAACAGGTCTACCCCGGTGGCCCGGGACAACTGGTCTACCCCGGAGGCCCCGGACATCAGGTCTACCCCGGTGGCCCCGGACATCAGGTCTACCCCAAGGAGCCTGGGACAACAGGTCTACCCAAGGGGCCCGGGACAACAGGTCTACCCCGGAGGCCCCGGACATCAGGTCTACCCCGGTGGCCCCGGACATCAGGTCTACCCCAAGGAGCCTGGGACAACAGGTCTACCCCGGTGGCCCGGGACAACTGGTCTACCCCGGAGG
>NW_027509875.1:439552-442052 GCF_051311805.1 Agelaius phoeniceus
GAGGCCCGCCGAGGGAAGCGCTTCCCTCGCCCAACACCCCTGACCGCCTTCCCCTCCGGCCACCGGCGGCACGCCGCCGCCGCCGCCGCCGCAGCCGCCCGCCGCGGGCGACGGGCCTGCGAGGCGACCCCAGCCGCGCCGCCGGGGTGGCCCCCGGACGGCGATTGATCGTCAAGCGACGCTCAGACAGGCGTAGCCCCGGGAGGAACCCGGGGCCGCAAGTGCGTTCGAAGTGTCGATGATCAATGTGTCCTGCAATTCACATTAATTCTCGCAGCTAGCTGCGTTCTTCATCGACGCACGAGCCGAGTGATCCACCGCTAAGAGTTGTCTGCCTTTCGGGCACCGCTCACGCCAGAGCGGCCCCTTTTTTGGTTTAGGACAATGCCGCCGAGGACGCGCGGGCGCGCGCCTGGCTTCCGAGACCGTACGAGCACACGGAAAACGGGAGGAAAAAAAAGGAAAAAAACAAACCCACTCTCCGAAGGCCGGCCAAGAGGCGGGGGAGCCCGCGCCCCCGACCGCCTCCCCCCGCGAGGGGAGACGCCGACCTCACCCACGCCGTCCTTCGGAGGCGGCCCAGGCGCCCGGGCTCGGCCCGGCCTCCGCGCGGAGGGCCGGGCGGCGCGCGCCGGACACGCGGGGGGCACAGGGCGGCCCGCCCGCTTCTCGCTTTCACGGGACGACGCGCACAACGCACACGGCACGCGGCCGGGGGCGCGCGGCCGTCGGCCCCCGCGCCGCGCCGGCTCTCCCCTCGGCCCCGACGCCGCGGGCCTGGCGCGGAGCGCCGCCGCGCCGCCGCGCGGCCGGCGTTGTCTCTCTCTTCCCCCCACCACGGGCACGGGCCTTTCCCCTGGGCTCGAGACGGGCACGCGACGGCGACCGGCACAGCCCGCCGGCACGCCTCCCGCGGGACCGCTCCCCCGCCGGGCGGGCGGGCGAGCGACCGGCGGACGCGCTCCGCCGCCGGCCCCGGAGGCGGGCGCCACCGAGAGCCGAGCCGGCGTCGCCTGCGCCCGAGGCCTGCCGGACGGCAGACCCGGCCGCCGCCGGGGCGGCACACGCCCGGGACCGCCGCCGCCGCCTCGCACCGCCGGGGCCCCTCGCCTCGGGCACGCGCCCGGCGGGAAGGCGCCGCGGCGGCTGAGCCGGGGGGCAGCGCCCGCTCTCCTCGTTCGCACGCGGAGACCGGGCGGGGAGGAGCGCCCCCGCGGCCGCCCCCGCACGCCTTCCTGCGCGGCCCACACGCGGCCGCGCGGGCAAGGGCGACGGAGGCGAGGCGACGAGCGGAGCCCGGGACGGGACCGCCGCCGGCCGACGGCGGGCGCCGTCCGGCCGACCGTCCCCGCAGGGAGGGACACCCGTCGAGCGGCGCCGCCGCCGCTCGCCACGGGGTCGCCCGCGCTCGCGGGCCTCCGCCGCCGGAGGGCCCGCCGAGCGCTCGCCCCCCCCCACCGGCGGGCGGGGCGGTCGAGCCAGGGGACGGCCGGCGGACGACGGCGCCGCCGCGCCGCGCCTTCGAGGAAGGAAAGGCCGTCGAGGGGAAGAGAGGCGCCGGACGCGCCGGACGCGGCGCCGCCGCGCGCGCCAGAGACCGCGGCGGCGGGCCCAGGAGAGAGAGCGCGGGCGGGCCCCGGCGGCCGTCGCCCCGCGGCCGAGGAAGGGGCAGAGAGCGCGCGCTCTCTGCCGGGCGTCGCCCGTTACCACGAGGCGGGCGGGTCGGCCCCCGCGGCCGACCGCGCGCCGCGGCCTCTCCGCCGAGGCCGGGCCACGGAGAGGGGGGGGCAGGGCGCCCCTCCCCGGCGCGGCGCGGTTGACCCCGCCCGCGGCGCGCGGCGGGGACGACGACGACGACGACGGCCGCGACGGAGGAGCGCGGCCGGTGGCCACGGGACAACCACCGCAGGGGATCGGCGGGAGTAGCTGCTCCCCACCCCTCAGTGGCGCCCCGCACGGCCACCGCCCGCGGCACACGCCCGCCGCCGCCACCGCCGCCGCCGCCGCCACGGCGGGCCGCGCCGAGCCGCCCGAGTCTTTAAACCGCCGCCCGGCCCCGCCGGCCCCCTTTCGGCCCACAACCCGCAGCGTTTGACGACGCCGAGGGCAAGAAAACCTGGGGGGACCGCCGAGGCGCCGAGCGCTAGGTACCTGGCCCTGGGGCGAGGGAAACGACCTGCATGGCCCCGCCGGGGTGCCTCCCCCGCTGCCGCCCTCGGGGGAGCGTCCACCGGCGGGGGCGCGCCCGACATCTGCCGCCACCACCGCCACGTCCTTCTCGGGGCCCGGGGTTTCCCTCAGTAGCCCGGCGCTGCGCGCCCGAGAGGACCGCCGCGGCTCGGGCCGCCCCGCCGGCGCGGGGGACACGCGGGCCCGACCACCGAGCACAACCTCGGGCGCGCGCGCGCGCCACCCAGCGCGGCCCGGAACGCCCGGGGCCTCGGCCCTCGGATTTCCTCGGCCGCGCGCGAGAGGGAGGCCGCTCGGCCCGAGAGCGGGA
>NW_027509875.1:447052-452052 GCF_051311805.1 Agelaius phoeniceus
CCCTTCTTGCTCTCTCTCTCGGCCTTCTCCGGATCCGCTCTTGCGCGGCCCTTCTCTCTCGCCTCCGCGGATCCGGCTCTTTCGCGCGGCCCCTTCTCTCTCGCCTCGCCAACTGGACCCACTTTTCCCTGGGAAGGACGGGAGCCGGGACACAAAGGCACGCGCGCTTCGTCCCGGCTAGGCGGCACTCGCTTGGCCCTGGCGACCGCACGCGCGGCCGCTCCGCTCCGCCTCGGACGCAGGTACGGGGTCAACCTGCGGGGATGCGGCCCGTCACCTCGCTCCCATAAGACGGACAGACGAGTCCAAAGCCGGCCAGGCCTCCAAGAGGACCAATGCAGCTCGACCGGGGAGGGGCGCCAACGCAGGCCGCCTCCTACCATGACGCAGTCGGAGGCGGCCGACAACAGCGACCCCTTGGTGAACTTCCGCAGACGGCCGGGACAACAGGTCTACCCGGCCGGCGCCGAAATTGCACTAAGTCCCGCCGGAGCGAGGTAGACCTGATGTCCCCGGCCGGCGCCCGCCACCAGGGGGCAAGGCCGGCCCCCGGCGGACCCCGGAGCGAGGTAGACCTGATGTCCCCGACCGGAGCCGGGGTAGACCTGTTGTCCCCGGGCGGAGCCGGGGTAGACCTGTTGTCCCCGGGCGGAGCCGGGGTAGACCTGTTGTCCCCGACCGGAGCCGGGGTAGACCTGATGTCCCCGACCGGAGCCGGGGTAGACGTGATGTCCCCGGCCGCAGCCGGGGTAGACCTGTTGTCCCCGGCCGGAGCCGGGGTAGACCTGATGTCCCCGGCCGCAGCCGGGGTAGACCTGATGTCCCCGGCCGGAGCCGGGGTAGACCTGTTGTCCCCGACCGGAGCCGGGGTAGACCTGATGTCCCCGGCCGCAGCCGGGGTAGACCTGATGTCCCCGGGCGGTGCCGGGGTAGACCTGATGTCCCCGGCCGGAGCCGGGGTAGACCTGATGTCCCCGGGCGGAGCCGGGGTAGACCTGATGTCCCCGGGCGGAGCCGGGGTAGACCTGATGTCCCCGGGCGGAGCCGGGGTAGACCTGATGTCCCCGGCCGCAGCGGGGGTAGACCTGATGTCCCCGACCGGAGCCGGGGTAGACCTGATGTCCCCGGCCGGAGCCGGGGTAGACCTGTTGTCCCCGGCCGGAGCCGGGGTAGACCTGTTGTCCCCGGCCGGAGCCGGGGTAGACCTGATGTCCCCGACCGGAGCCGGGGTAGACCTGATGTCCCCGGCCGGAGCCATGGTAGACCTGATGTCCCCGGCCGCAGCCGGGGTAGACCTGATGTCCCCGGCCGGAGCCGGGGTAGACCTGTTGTCCCCGACCGGAGCCGGGGTAGACCTGATGTCCCCGGCCACAGCGGAGGTAGACCTGATGTCCCGGGCCGGAGCCGGGGTAGACCTGATGTCCCCGTCCGGAGCCGGGGTAGACCTGTTGTCCCCGGCCGGAGCCGGGGTAGACCTGTTGTCCCCGGCCGGAGCCGGGGTAGACCTGATGTCCCCGACCGGAGCCGGGGTAGACCTGATGTCCCCGGCCGGAGCCGGGGTAGACCTGATGTCCCCGGCCGCAGCCGGGGTAGACCTGATGTCCCCGGCCGCAGCCGGGGTAGACCTGTTGTCCCCGACCGGAGCCGGGGTAGACCTGATGTCCCCGGCCGCAGCGGAGGTAGACCTGATGTCCCCGGCCGGAGCCGGGGTAGACCTGTTGTCCCCGGCCGCAGCCGGGGTAGACCTGATGTCCCCGGCCGGAGCCGGGGTAGACCTGATGTCCCCGGCCGCAGCCGGGGTAGACCTGATGTCCCCGGGCGGAGCCGGGGTAGACCTGATGTCCCCGGGCGGAGCCGGGGTAGACCTGTTGTCCCCGGCCGCAGCGGAGGTAGACCTGTTGTCCCCGGGCGGAGCCGGGGTAGACCTGATGTCCCCGGCCGCAGCCGGGGTAGACCTGATGTCCCCGGCCGCAGCCGGGGTAGACCTGATGTCCCCGGCCGCAGCCGGGGTAGACCTGATGTCCCCGGCCGCAGCCGGGGTAGACCTGTTGTCCCCGGCCGCAGCCGGGGTAGACCTGATGTCCCCGGGCGGTGCCGGGGTAGACCTGATGTCCCCGGCCGGAGCCGGGGTAGACCTGATGTCCCCGGGCGGAGCCGGGGTAGACCTGATGTCCCCGGCCGCAGCCGGGGTAGACCTGATGTCCCCGGGCGGTGCCGGGGTAGACCTGATGTCCCCGGCCGGAGCCGGGGTAGACCTGATGTCCCCGGGCGGAGCCGGGGTAGACCTGATGTCCCCGACCGGAGCCGGGGTAGACCTGTTGTCCCCGGCCGCAGCCGGGGTAGACCTGATGTCCCCGGGCGGAGCCGGGGTAGACCTGTTGTCCCCGGCCGCAGCCGGGGTAGACCTGATGTCCCCGACCGGAGCCGGGGTAGACCTGATGTCCCCGACCGGAGCCGGGGTAGACCTGATGTCCCCGGCCGCAGCCGGGGTAGACCTGATGTCCCCGGCCGCAGCCGGGGTAGACCTGATGTCCCCGACCGGAGCCGGGGTAGACCTGTTGTCCCCGGCCGCAGCCGGGGTAGACCTGATGTCCCCGGGCGGAGCCGGGGTAGACCTGATGTCCCCGGGCGGAGCCGGGGTAGACCTGTTGTCCCCGGCCGCAGCCGGGGTAGACCTGATGTCCCCGGGCGGAGCCGGGGTAGACCTGTTGTCCCCGGCCGCAGCCGGGGTAGACCTGATGTCCCCGGCCGGAGCCGGGGTAGACCTGATGTCCCCAGCCGCCGCCGGGGTAGACCTGATTAGCCCGGTCCGGCTCGGATCCATGGTAGACCTGCTGTCCCCCTGTTGTCGCCCGCCGCCCGGGCACCTCGCCGTGCCCAGCGACCCCGGAGCCGGGCGAAGCTCACAGCCTCATAACACCCCGGAGCCAGATGGCTCGATCGATCCCCCGTCCCACACAATGAACCCCAACCCCACCCCCCCCTTTCAAGACCATGACATGTTTTCCATTTTTTTGTTGTTGTTCTTTGGGGGGATTTGGTTTGGGTTTGCTTTGGTATTTTGTTTTGTTTTGTTTTTCTGGGGGGGGGGGGGGGGGGGGGCTGTTTTGGGGGTTTTTTGGGGGTTTTTTCCAGTTGCTTTGGCTTTCTCTGATACTGATTTTTGAGGTTGTTTTTTTTGGGGGGGTTGGGGGGCTTGTGGTTTGGATTTGGGTTTTCTTGGGTTGTCCCCCACCCCCCCGGGCCCCCCCCCGCCCCGCCCCTTTTTCTTTTCTCCTTTCCTGAAAGAATGGCTCTTCTATTTGCTTGGAACGAGAAACTTATCCGGGAAAGCAAACCAACCCAAAAATGGACCCATTTGATTTCTTTTTCTTTCGTATCGGAAGCGCCCCCAGCCGAGCCGACGGGCAAGCCGAGGCCGGTGCTCTGCCTGCTGACACGCTGACCTGGCCAAACAGCGCCCCCACCACCCACCCCCCGCCCTGCCCCGCCACGCCCTCCTGGGGTGGAACCTACCCAGGCCGGCCCCCCTGGCCCCGATGCGGCTCGCCCCGCCGCGCCCCTCCCCTCCCCTCCCCGCCCCGCCCCGCCCCGCCCGCCGGTAGAGGCGACGGCGGCCGCCGGCACCACCGCCAGCACACAGGCGCTGTGTGTAGCTTTCGGGCGGGTTGTTTCACGGTCCGCAGAGGTCTTGGGCCCTCGACGTGACTCTAGGGGGCCGTGGGGACTCGGTGCCGAGGCGCCCGGGGCCGGCACGAAGCCACCGGCCCTGGTCCGCACAGAGACAGAAACAGTGACACGCACCCCCCCCCCCCAACTAACCCTAACCCTAACCCTAACTCCCCCCGCCCCCGACTAACCCTAACCCTAACACTAACCCTAACTCCCCCCGCCCCCCACTAACCCTAACCCTAACCCTAACCCTAACCCTAACCCTAACCCTAACCCCCCCCCCCTAACCCTAACCCTAACCCTAACCCCCTAACCCCCCCCCCACTAACCCTAACCCTAACCCTAACCCTAACCCCCCCCCCCACTAACCCTAACCCTAACCCTAACCCTAACCCCCCCCCCCCCCCCCCAACTAACCCTAACCCTAACCCTAACGCACGGCCACGCCTGCAGGCTACCACACCGCTGCGCGTGAAAGGAAGGCGCGGCCAACCATCCCCGCCCCCTCGCCAACCCCTCCCCAGCCACCTCCACCCGGCCCCCTGCCACCCGCGCGCGCGCAGCCGCCCGCCGGCCCGCCCATAGGCATTCACGCTCTGGCGTGCCCTCTCTCCCTGGCCCTGCCCCGGCCCCTGGCCCTGCCCGCTCTGTGGCAAGCGCAGCCGGCCATGGGCGGTTGGGGGCGCCCCGCCCTCCCCCATCAGCCTCCCCGGCGCTGTCTGCATCCTTTTGCCGCTTGCTAGGCTGCCGTAGGCCAAGGCCGGCCCGGGACAACAGGTCTAGCCAAGAGCCTGGGACAACAGGTCTACCCTAGGGGCCTGGGACAACAGGTCTAGCCAAGGGGCCGGGCTGCCGTAGGCGAGGGCCCGCCCGGGGACAACAGGTCTACCCCCAGGGCCTGGGACAAAAGGTCTACCCCAAGGGGCCTGGGCTATCAGGTCTACCCCGGAAGCGCAGGACATCAGGTCTACCCCGGCGGCCCGGGACAACAGGTCTACCCCAAGGGGCCCGGGACAACAGGTCTACCCAAGGGGCCTGGGACAACAGGTCTACCCCGGCGGCGCGGGACAACAGGTCTACCCCGGAGGCCCGGGACAACAGGTCTACCCCGAAGCCTAGGACAACAGGTCTACCCCGGGCCTCGGCTGTCAGGTCTACCCCGGAGGCCCAGGCTGCCGTAGGCCAAGGCCGGCCCGGGACAACAGGTCTACCCAAGGGGCCTGGGACAACAGTTCTGCCCCGGCGGCCCGGGACAACAGGTCTAGCCCGGCGGCCCGGGACAACAGGTCTAGCCTAGGGGCCTCGGCCATCAGGTCTACCCCGAAGCC
>NW_027509875.1:459552-462052 GCF_051311805.1 Agelaius phoeniceus
CCGCCCGCCGCGGGCGACGGGCCTGCGAGGCGACCCCAGCCGCGCCGCCGGGGTGGCCCCCGGACGGCGATTGATCGTCAAGCGACGCTCAGACAGGCGTAGCCCCGGGAGGAACCCGGGGCCGCAAGTGCGTTCGAAGTGTCGATGATCAATGTGTCCTGCAATTCACATTAATTCTCGCAGCTAGCTGCGTTCTTCATCGACGCACGAGCCGAGTGATCCACCGCTAAGAGTTGTCTGCCTTTCGGGCACCGCTCACGCCAGAGCGGCCCCTTTTTTGGTTTAGGACAATGCCGCCGAGGACGCGCGGGCGCGCGCCTGGCTTCCGAGACCGTACGAGCACACGGAAAACGGGAGGAAAAAAAAGGAAAAAAACAAACCCACTCTCCGAAGGCCGGCCAAGAGGCGGGGGAGCCCGCGCCCCCGACCGCCTCCCCCCGCGAGGGGAGACGCCGACCTCACCCACGCCGTCCTTCGGAGGCGGCCCAGGCGCCCGGGCTCGGCCCGGCCTCCGCGCGGAGGGCCGGGCGGCGCGCGCCGGACACGCGGGGGGCACAGGGCGGCCCGCCCGCTTCTCGCTTTCACGGGACGACGCGCACAACGCACACGGCACGCGGCCGGGGGCGCGCGGCCGTCGGCCCCCGCGCCGCGCCGGCTCTCCCCTCGGCCCCGACGCCGCGGGCCTGGCGCGGAGCGCCGCCGCGCCGCCGCGCGGCCGGCGTTGTCTCTCTCTTCCCCCCACCACGGGCACGGGCCTTTCCCCTGGGCTCGAGACGGGCACGCGACGGCGACCGGCACAGCCCGCCGGCACGCCTCCCGCGGGACCGCTCCCCCGCCGGGCGGGCGGGCGAGCGACCGGCGGACGCGCTCCGCCGCCGGCCCCGGAGGCGGGCGCCACCGAGAGCCGAGCCGGCGTCGCCTGCGCCCGAGGCCTGCCGGACGGCAGACCCGGCCGCCGCCGGGGCGGCACACGCCCGGGACCGCCGCCGCCGCCTCGCACCGCCGGGGCCCCTCGCCTCGGGCACGCGCCCGGCGGGAAGGCGCCGCGGCGGCTGAGCCGGGGGGCAGCGCCCGCTCTCCTCGTTCGCACGCGGAGACCGGGCGGGGAGGAGCGCCCCCGCGGCCGCCCCCGCACGCCTTCCTGCGCGGCCCACACGCGGCCGCGCGGGCAAGGGCGACGGAGGCGAGGCGACGAGCGGAGCCCGGGACGGGACCGCCGCCGGCCGACGGCGGGCGCCGTCCGGCCGACCGTCCCCGCAGGGAGGGACACCCGTCGAGCGGCGCCGCCGCCGCTCGCCACGGGGTCGCCCGCGCTCGCGGGCCTCCGCCGCCGGAGGGCCCGCCGAGCGCTCGCCCCCCCCCACCGGCGGGCGGGGCGGTCGAGCCAGGGGACGGCCGGCGGACGACGGCGCCGCCGCGCCGCGCCTTCGAGGAAGGAAAGGCCGTCGAGGGGAAGAGAGGCGCCGGACGCGCCGGACGCGGCGCCGCCGCGCGCGCCAGAGACCGCGGCGGCGGGCCCAGGAGAGAGAGCGCGGGCGGGCCCCGGCGGCCGTCGCCCCGCGGCCGAGGAAGGGGCAGAGAGCGCGCGCTCTCTGCCGGGCGTCGCCCGTTACCACGAGGCGGGCGGGTCGGCCCCCGCGGCCGACCGCGCGCCGCGGCCTCTCCGCCGAGGCCGGGCCACGGAGAGGGGGGGGCAGGGCGCCCCTCCCCGGCGCGGCGCGGTTGACCCCGCCCGCGGCGCGCGGCGGGGACGACGACGACGACGACGGCCGCGACGGAGGAGCGCGGCCGGTGGCCACGGGACAACCACCGCAGGGGATCGGCGGGAGTAGCTGCTCCCCACCCCTCAGTGGCGCCCCGCACGGCCACCGCCCGCGGCACACGCCCGCCGCCGCCACCGCCGCCGCCGCCGCCACGGCGGGCCGCGCCGAGCCGCCCGAGTCTTTAAACCGCCGCCCGGCCCCGCCGGCCCCCTTTCGGCCCACAACCCGCAGCGTTTGACGACGCCGAGGGCAAGAAAACCTGGGGGGACCGCCGAGGCGCCGAGCGCTAGGTACCTGGCCCTGGGGCGAGGGAAACGACCTGCATGGCCCCGCCGGGGTGCCTCCCCCGCTGCCGCCCTCGGGGGAGCGTCCACCGGCGGGGGCGCGCCCGACATCTGCCGCCACCACCGCCACGTCCTTCTCGGGGCCCGGGGTTTCCCTCAGTAGCCCGGCGCTGCGCGCCCGAGAGGACCGCCGCGGCTCGGGCCGCCCCGCCGGCGCGGGGGACACGCGGGCCCGACCACCGAGCACAACCTCGGGCGCGCGCGCGCGCCACCCAGCGCGGCCCGGAACGCCCGGAGGCCTCGGCCCTCGGATTTCCTCGGCCGCGCGCGAGACGGAGGCCGCTCGGCCCGAGAGCGGGACACTCTGCCGCGGCCGGCAAAGGCCCCCGCTCCCCGGTGCGGGAAGGGCCGGAGGAGCCGCCTCCTCCGGGGCCCCGAAGGCGCCCCCGCCAC
>NW_027509875.1:467052-474552 GCF_051311805.1 Agelaius phoeniceus
CCAACTGGACCCACTTTTCCCTGGGAAGGACGGGAGCCGGGACACAAAGGCACGCGCGCTTCGTCCCGGCTAGGCGGCACTCGCTTGGCCCTGGCGACCGCACGCGCGGCCGCTCCGCTCCGCCTCGGACGCAGGTACGGGGTCAACCTGCGGGGATGCGGCCCGTCACCTCGCTCCCATAAGACGGACAGACGAGTCCAAAGCCGGCCAGGCCTCCAAGAGGACCAATGCAGCTCGACCGGGGAGGGGCGCCAACGCAGGCCGCCTCCTACCATGACGCAGCCGGAGGCGGCCGACAACAGCGACCCCTTGGTGAACTTCCGCAGACGGCCGGGACAACAGGTCTACCCGGCCGGCGCCGAAATTGCACTAAGTCCCGCCGGAGCGAGGTAGACCTGATGTCCCCGACCGGAGCCGGGGTAGACCTGTTGTCCCCGGGCGGAGCCGGGGTAGACCTGTTGTCCCCGGGCGGAGCCGGGGTAGACCTGATGTCCCCGACCGGAGCCGGGGTAGACCTGATGTCCCCGACCGGAGCCGGGGTAGACGTGATGTCCCCGGCCGCAGCCGGGGTAGACCTGTTGTCCCCGGCCGGAGCCGGGGTAGACCTGATGTCCCCGGCCGCAGCCGGGGTAGACCTGATGTCCCCTGCCGGAGCCGGGGTAGACCTGTTGTCCCCGACCGGAGCCGGGGTAGACCTGATGTCCCCGGCCACAGCGGAGGTAGACCTGTTGTCCCCGGCCGGAGCCGGGGTAGACCTGATGTCCCCGACCGGAGCCGGGGTAGACCTGTTGTCCCCGGCCGCAGCCGGGGTAGACCTGTTGTCCCCGGCCGCAGCCGGGGTAGACCTGATGTCCCCGGGCGGAGCCGGGGTAGACCTGATGTCCCCGGGCGGAGCCGGGGTAGACCTGATGTCCCCGACCGGAGCCGGGGTAGACCTGATGTCCCCGGGCGGAGCCGGGGTAGACCTGATGTCCCCGGCCGGAGCCGGGGTAGACCTGTTGTCCCCGGCCGCAGCCGGGGTAGACCTGATGTCCCCGGCCGGAGCCGGGGTAGACCTGTTGTCCCCGACCGGAGCCGGGGTAGACCTGATGTCCCCGGCCACAGCGGAGGTAGACCTGTTGTCCCCGGCCGGAGCCGGGGTAGACCTGATGTCCCCGACCGGAGCCGGGGTAGACCTGTTGTCCCCGGCCGCAGCCGGGGTAGACCTGATGTCCCCGGCCGCAGCCGGGGTAGACCTGATGTCCCCGGCCGGAGCCGGGGTAGACCTGTTGTCCCCGACCGGAGCCGGGGTAGACCTGTTGTCCCCGGCCGCAGCCGGGGTAGACCTGATGTCCCCGGGCGGAGCCGGGGTAGACCTGATGTCCCCGGGCGGAGCCGGGGTAGACCTGATGTCCCCGGCCGGAGCCGGGGTAGACCTGTTGTCCCCGGCCGGAGCCGGGGTAGACCTGTTGTCCCCGGCCGCAGCCGGGGTAGACCTGATGTCCCCGGGCGGAGCCGGGGTAGACCTGATGTCCCCGGGCGGAGCCGGGGTAGACCTGTTGTCCCCGGCCACAGCCGGGGTAGACCTGATGTCCCCGGGCGGAGCCGGGGTAGACCTGATGTCCCCGACCGGAGCCGGGGTAGACCTGATGTCCCCGGCCGCAGCCGGGGTAGACCTGATGTCCCCGGCCGCAGCGGAGGTAGACCTGTTGTCCCCGGGCGGAGCCGGGGTAGACCTGATGTCCCCGGCCGCAGCCGGGGTAGACCTGATGTCCCCGGCCGCAGCCGGGGTAGACCTGATGTCCCCGGGCGGAGCCGGGGTAGACCTGATGTCCCCGACCGGAGCCGGGGTAGACCTGTTGTCCCCGGCCGCAGCCGGGGTAGACCTGATGTCCCCGGGCGGAGCCGGGGTAGACCTGATGTCCCCGGCCGGAGCCGGGGTAGACCTGTTGTCCCCGGCCGCAGCCGGGGTAGACCTGATGTCCCTGGGCGGAGCCGGGGTAGACCTGATGTCCCCGACCGGAGCCGGGGTAGACCTGATGTCCCCGGCCGCAGCCGGGGTAGACCTGATGTCCCCGACCGGAGCCGGGGTAGACCTGATGTCCCCGGGCGGAGCCGGGGTAGACCTGATGTCCCCGACCGGAGCCGGGGTAGACCTGTTGTCCCCGGCCGCAGCCGGGGTAGACCTGATGTCCCCGACCGGAGCCGGGGTAGACCTGATGTCCCCAGCCGCCGCCGGGGTAGACCTGATGAGCCGGGTCCGGCTCGGATCCATGGTAGACCTGCTGTCCCCCTGTTGTCGCCCGCCGCCCGGGCACCTCGCCGTGCCCAGCGACCCCGGAGCCGGGCGAAGCTCACAGCCTCATAACACCCCGGAGCCAGATGGCTCGATCGACCCCCCGTCCCACACAATGAACCCCAACCCCACCCCCCCCTTTCAAGACCATGACATGTTTTCCATTTTTTTGTTGTTGTTCTTTGGGGGATTTGGTTTGGGTTTGCTTTGGTATTTTGTTTTGTTTTGTTTTTCTGGGGGGGGGGGGGGGGCTGTTTTGGGGGTTTTTTGGGGGTTTTTTTCCAGTTGCTTTGGCTTTCTCTGATACTGATTTTTGAGGTTGTTTTTTTTTGGGGGGTTGGGGGGCTTGTGGTTTGGATTTGGGTTTTCTTGGGTTGTCCCCCACCCCCCCGGGCCCCCCCCCCGCCCCGCCCCTTTTTCTTTTCTCCTTTCCTGAAAGAATGGCTCTTCTATTTGCTTGGAACGAGAAACTTATCCGGGAAAGCAAACCAACCCAAAAATTGACCCATTTGATTTCTTTTTCTTTCGTATCGGAAGCGCCCCCAGCCGAGCCGACGGGCAAGCCGAGGCCGGTGCTCTGCCTGCTGACACGCTGACCTGGCCAAACAGCGCCCCCACCACCCACCCCCCGCCCTGCCCCGCCACGCCCTCCTGGGGTGGAACCTACCCAGGCCGGCCCCCCTGGCCCCGATGCGGCTCGCCCCGCCGCGCCCCTCCCCTCCCCGCCCCGCCCCGCCCCGCCCGCCGGTAGAGGCGACGGCGGCCGCCGGCACCGCCGCCAGCACACAGGCGCTGTGTGTAGCTTTCGGGCGGGTTGTTTCACGGTCCGCAGAGGTCTTGGGCCCTCGACGTGACTCTAGGGGGCCGTGGGGACTCGGTGCCGAGGCGCCCGGGGCCGGCACGAAGCCACCGGCCCTGGTCCGCACAGAGACAGAAACAGTGACACGCACCCCCCCCCCCAACTAACCCTAACCCTAACCCTAACTCCCCCCGCCCCCGACTAACCCTAACCCTAACACTAACCCTAACTCCCCCGCCCCCCACTAACCCTAACCCTAACCCTAACCCTAACCCTAACCCTAACCCTAACCCTAACCCCCCCCCCACTAACCCTAACCCTAACCCTAACCCCCTAACCCCCCCCCCACTAACTACCCTAACCCTAACCCTAACCCCCCCCCCCACTAACCCTAACCCTAACCCTAACCCTAACACCCCCCCCCCCCCCCCCGCCCCCCCCCCCCCACCCACCTAACCTAACCCTAACCCTAACGCACGGCCACGCCTGCAGGCTACCTACACCGCTGCGCGTGAAAGGAAGGCGCGGCCAACCATCCCCGCCCCCTCGCCAACCCCTCCCCAGCCACCTCCACCCGGCCCCCCCTGCCACCCGCGTGCTGCGCGCAGCCGCCCGCCGGCCCGCCCATAGGCATTCACGCTCTGGCGTGCCCTCTCTCCCTGGCCCTGCCCCGGCCCCTGGCCCTGCCCGCTCTGTGGCAAGCGCAGCCGGCCATGGGCGGTTGGGGGCGCCCCGCCCTCCCCCATCAGCCTCCCCGGCGCTGTCTGCATCCTTTTGCCGCTTGCTAGGCTGCCGTAGGCCAAGGCCGGCCCGGGACAACAGGTCTAGCCAAGAGCCTGGGACAACAGGTCTACCCTAGGGGCCTGGGACAACAGGTCTAGCCAAGGGGCCGGGCTGCCGTAGGCGAGGGCCCGCCCGGGGACAACAGGTCTACCCCCAGGGCCTGGGACAAAAGGTCTACCCCAAGGGGCCTGGGCTATCAGGTCTACCCCGGAAGCGCAGGACATCAGGTCTACCCCGGCGGCCCGGGACAACAGGTCTACCCCAAGGGGCCTGGGACAACAGGTCTACCCCGGCGGCGCGGGACAACAGGTCTACCCCGGAGGCCCGGGACAACAGGTCTACCCCGGAGGCCCGGGACAACAGGTCTACCCCGAAGCCTAGGACAACAGGTCTACCCCGAAGCCTAGGACAACAGGTCTACCCCGGGCCTCGGCTGTCAGGTCTACCCCGGAGGCCCAGGCTGCCGTAGGCCAAGGCCAGGTCTACCCTAGGGGCCTCGGCCATCAGGTCTACCCCGAAGCCTAGGACATCAGGTCTACCCCAAGGGGCCTGGGACAACAGGTCTACCCCGGAGGCCCGGGACAACAGGTCTAGCCCGGCGGCCCGGGACAACAGGTCTACCCTAGGGGCCTCGGCCATCAGGCCTACCCCGAAGCCTGGGACAACAGGTCTACCCCGGAGGCCCGGGACAACAGGTCTACCCCGGAAGCCTAAGACATCAGGTCTACCCCGAAGCCTAGGACATCAGGTCTACCCCAAGGGGCCTGGGACAACAGGTCTACCCCGAAGCCTAGGACATCAAGTCTACCCCGGCGGCCCGGGACAACAGGTCTACCCCAAGGGGCCTGGGACAACAGGTCTACCCAAGGGGCCTCGGCCATCAGGTCTACCCCGAAGCCTAGGACATCAGGTCTACCCCGAAGCCTAGGACAACAGGTCTACCCCGGAGGCCCGGGACAACAGGTCTACCCTAGGGGCCTCGGCCATCAGGTCTACCCCGGCGGCCCGGGACAACAGGTCTACCCCGGCGGTCCGGGACAACAGGTCTACCCCGAAGCCTAGGACAACAGGTCTACCCCGGCGGCCCGGGACAACAGGTCTACCCTGAAGGCCCGGGACAACAGGTCTAGCCCGGCGGCCCGGGACAACAGGTCTACCCCGGAGGCCCGGGACAACAGGTCTACCCTGAAGGCCTGGGACAACAGGTCTACCCCGGCGGCCCGGGACAACAGGTCTACCCCGGAGGCCCGGGACAACAGGTCTACCCCGGCGGCCCGGGACAACAGGTCTACCCCAAGGGGCCTGGGACAACAGGTCTACCCAAGGGGCCTCGGCCATCAGGTCTACCCCGAAGCCTAGGACATCAGGTCTACCCCAAGGAGCCTGGGACAACAGGTCTACCCCAGGGGCCCGGGACAATTGGTCTACCCCGGAGGCCCCGGACATCAGGTCTACCCCGGAGGCCCCGGACATCAGGTCTACCCCGGTGGCCCGGGACATCAGGTCTACCCCAAGGGGCCTGGGACAACAGGTCTACCCAAGGGGCCTCGGCCATCAGGTCTACCCCGAAGCCTAGGACATCAGGTCTACCCCAAGGAGCCTGGGACAACAGGTCTACCCCAGGGGCCCGGGACAACTGGTCTACCCCGGAGGCCCCGGACATCAGGTCTACCCCGGTGGCCCGGGACATCAGGTCTACCCCAAGGGGCCTGGGACAACAGGTCTACCCCGAAGCCTAGGACATCAAGTCTACCCCGGCGGCCCGGGACAACAGGTCTACCCCAAGGAGCCTGGGACAACAGGTCTACCCCAGGGGCCCGGGACAACTGGTCTACCCCGGAGGCCCCGGACATCAGGTCTACCCCGGAGGCCCCGGACATCAGGTCTACCCCGGTGGCCCGGGACATCAGGTCTACCCCAAGGAGCCTGGGACAACAGGTCTACCCCAGGGGCCCGGGACAACTGGTCTACCCCGGAGGCCCCGGACATCAGGTCTACCCCGGAGGCCCCGGACATCAGGTCTACCCCGGTGGCCCGGGACAACAGGTCTACCCCAAGGAGCCTGGGACAACAGGTCTACCCCAGGGGCCCGGGACAACTGGTCTACCCCGGAGGCCCCGGACATCAGGTCTACCCCGGAGGCCCCGGACATCAGGTCTACCCCGGTGGCCCGGGACATCAGGTCTACCCCAAGGAGCCTGGGACAACAGGTCTACCCCAGGGGCCCGGGACAACTGGTCTACCCCGGAGGCCCCGGACATCAGGTCTACCCCGGAGGCCCCGGACATCAGGTCTACCCCGGTGGCCCGGGACATCAGGTCTACCCCAAGGAGCCTGGGACAACAGGTCTACCCCAGGGGCCCGGGACAACTGGTCTACCCCGGAGGCCCCGGACATCAGGTCTACCCCGGAGGCCCCGGACATCAGGTCTACCCCGGTGGCCCGGGACATCAGGTCTACCCCAAGGAGCCTGGGACAACAGGTCTACCCCAGGGGCCCGGGACAACTGGTCTACCCCGGAGGCCCCGGACATCAGGTCTACCCCAAGGAGCCTGGGACAACAGGTCTACCCCAGGGGCCCGGGACAACTGGTCTACCCCGGAGGCCCCGGACATCAGGTCTACCCCAAGGAGCCTGGGACAACAGGTCTACCCCAGGGGCCCGGGACAACTGGTCTACCCCGGAGGCCCCGGACATCAGGTCTACCCCGGAGGCCCCGGACATCAGGTCTACCCCGGTGGCCCGGGACATCAGGTCTACCCCAAGGAGCCTGGGACAACAGGTCTACCCCAGGGGCCCGGGACAACTGGTCTACCCCAGGGGCCCGGGACAACTGGTCTACCCCGGAGGCCCCGGACATCAGGTCTACCCCGGAGGCCCCGGACATCAGGTCTACCCCGGTGGCCCGGGACATCAGGTCTACCCCAAGGAGCCTGGGACAACAGGTCTACCCCAGGGGCCCGGGACAACTGGTCTACCCCGGAGGCCCCGGACATCAGGTCTACCCCGGAGGCCCCGGACATCAGGTCTACCCCGGTGGCCCGGGACATCAGGTCTACCCCAAGGAGCCTGGGACAACAGGTCTACCCCAGGGGCCCGGGACAACTGGTCTACCCCGGAGGCCCCGGACATCAGGTCTACCCCGGAGGCCCCGGACATCAGGTCTACCCCGGTGGCCCGGGACATCAGGTCTACCCCAAGGAGCCTGGGACAACAGGTCTACCCCAGGGGCCCGGGACAACTGGTCTACCCCGGAGGCCCCGGACATCAGGTCTACCCCAAGGAGCCTGGGACAACAGGTCTACCCCAGGGGCCCGGGACAACTGGTCTACCCCGGAGGCCCCGGACATCAGGTCTACCCCAAGGAGCCTGGGACAACAGGTCTACCCCAGGGGCCCGGGACAACTGGTCTACCCCGGAGGCCCCGGACATCAGGTCTACCCCGGAGGCCCCGGACATCAGGTCTACCCCGGTGGCCCGGGACATCAGGTCTACCCCAAGGAGCCTGGGACAACAGGTCTACCCCAGGGGCCCGGGACAACTGGTCTACCCCAGGGGCCCGGGACAACTGGTCTACCCCGGAGGCCCCGGACATCAGGTCTACCCCGGAGGCCCCGGACATCAGGTCTACCCCGGTGGCCCG
>NW_027509875.1:487052-494552 GCF_051311805.1 Agelaius phoeniceus
CGGCGGCTTTCGCCCGGCCTCGCGGCGGTCGGCTTGCCCTGCCGGAACAAAAAAGGCCGGGGGACGGCACGACAAAAGAAAAAGGCACACGGAGGCGCGTTCGCAACGCCCCGTGCTAGCCACGGGGGCCACGGGGCCAGGGGCCCGCAGCGGGGGGGCCGAGTGACGGGCCTCAACTGCCTCCCCACCACGGACTCACCGGCATCCCGCCTCGCGCTGTCGTCGCAACGCTCCTCAGTGCCGCGGCTTAGGGCCGCCAGAGAAAAAGACACAAGGCCCGCGGAGGAGGCCTGGCGGGTGCCCCCCACACTCCGCCCGCCTCAACCGAAAGCAACCGACCCGGCAAAGCGGCAAAGCCGGCCCCGCCCGGCACAAGCGGCTCAGTCGATCCGGCCACGACCGAGGTAGGCGAGGCGCCGCCGCCTCGCCCAGGACCAGTCCGGGGGGGCTTCTCCGTCGGGTGCCGGGCCCGGCAAGTTCAAAAAAAAAAAAAAAAAAGAACTAGGCCCAAAAATTCTGCCCGCCACAAGGCGGGTCCCCGGCTTAAGGCCGAGGGAGGGGGACGGCTTCTCCAACGCGGGCCGAGCACCGCCGCCACCGCCGAGGCGGACCGACGGGCCCAAAACCGCGCCCGCCGAGCGGGCCCCCGGCTTAAGGCCGGGCAGAAAAGGGACGAGGCGCCGCCGCCTCGCCCGCCACCGGTGCCCGGGGGGGGCCGCCCCCCCCCGTGGCCAATCGACCGGCAGAAGCCGGGCCGGAGCGGGACACGCTGCTCGCGGCTTCTCTTTCTCTCTCTCTCTCAACTCTCACTCTCTCTCTTCTCTCTCGGCAACTCTCTCTCTGGGCTCGCTCTCGCTCTCTCGGCTCTCTCTCCCCGCCTCGGGGCCGGCGAGCAGCTTTCTCGGATCGTCTTTCGCCCCCTTCTTGCTCTCTCTCTCGGCCTTCTCCGGATCCGCTCTTGCGCGGCCCTTCTCTCTCGCCTCCGCGGATCCGGCTCTTTCGCGCGGCCCCTTCTCTCTCGCCTCGCCAACTGGACCCACTTTTCCCTGGGAAGGACGGGAGCCGGGACACAAAGGCACGCGCGCTTCGTCCCGGCTAGGCGGCACTCGCTTGGCCCTGGCGACCGCACGCGCGGCCGCTCCGCTCCGCCTCGGACGCAGGTACGGGGTCAACCTGCGGGGATGCGGCCCGTCACCTCGCTCCCATAAGACGGACAGACGAGTCCAAAGCCGGCCAGGCCTCCAAGAGGACCAATGCAGCTCGACCGGGGAGGGGCGCCAACGCAGGCCGCCTCCTACCATGACGCAGTCGGAGGCGGCCGACAACAGCGACCCCTTGGTGAACTTCCGCAGACGGCCGGGACAACAGGTCTACCCGGCCGGCGCCGAAATTGCACTAAGTCCCGCCGGAGCGAGGTAGACCTGATGTCCCCGGCCGGCGCCCGCCACCAGGGGGCAAGGCCGGCCCCCGGCGGACCCCGGAGCGAGGTAGACCTGATGTCCCCGACCGGAGCCGGGGTAGACCTGTTGTCCCCGGGCGGAGCCGGGGTAGACCTGTTGTCCCCGGGCGGAGCCGGGGTAGACCTGTTGTCCCCGACCGGAGCCGGGGTAGACCTGATGTCCCCGACCGGAGCCGGGGTAGACGTGATGTCCCCGGCCGCAGCCGGGGTAGACCTGTTGTCCCCGGCCGGAGCCGGGGTAGACCTGATGTCCCCGGCCGCAGCCGGGGTAGACCTGATGTCCCCGGCCGGAGCCGGGGTAGACCTGTTGTCCCCGACCGGAGCCGGGGTAGACCTGATGTCCCCGGCCACAGCGGAGGGAGACCTGTTGTCCCCGGCCGGAGCCGGGGTAGACCTGATGTCCCCGACCGGAGCCGGGGTAGACCTGTTGTCCCCGGCCGCAGCCGGGGTAGACCTGATGTCCCCGGGCGGAGCCGGGGTAGACCTGATGTCCCCGGCCGCAGCGGGGGTAGACCTGATGTCCCCGACCGGAGCCGGGGTAGACCTGATGTCCCCGGCCGGAGCCGGGGTAGACCTGTTGTCCCCGGCCGGAGCCGGGGTAGACCTGTTGTCCCCGGCCGGAGCCGGGGTAGACCTGATGTCCCCGACCGGAGCCGGGGTAGACCTGATGTCCCCGGCCGGAGCCATGGTAGACCTGATGTCCCCGGCCGCAGCCGGGGTAGACCTGATGTCCCCGGCCGGAGCCGGGGTAGACCTGTTGTCCCCGACCGGAGCCGGGGTAGACCTGATGTCCCCGGCCACAGCGGAGGTAGACCTGATGTCCCGGGCCGGAGCCGGGGTAGACCTGATGTCCCCGTCCGGAGCCGGGGTAGACCTGTTGTCCCCGGCCGGAGCCGGGGTAGACCTGTTGTCCCCGGCCGCAGCCGGGGTAGACCTGATGTCCCCGACCGGAGCCGGGGTAGACCTGATGTCCCCGGCCGGAGCCGGGGTAGACCTGATGTCCCCGGCCGCAGCCGGGGTAGACCTGATGTCCCCGGCCGCAGCCGGGGTAGACCTGTTGTCCCCGACCGGAGCCGGGGTAGACCTGATGTCCCCGGCCGCAGCGGAGGTAGACCTGATGTCCCCGGCCGGAGCCGGGGTAGACCTGTTGTCCCCGGCCGCAGCCGGGGTAGACCTGATGTCCCCGGCCGGAGCCGGGGTAGACCTGATGTCCCCGGCCGCAGCCGGGGTAGACCTGATGTCCCCGGGCGGAGCCGGGGTAGACCTGATGTCCCCGGGCGGAGCCGGGGTAGACCTGTTGTCCCCGGCCGCAGCGGAGGTAGACCTGTTGTCCCCGGGCGGAGCCGGGGTAGACCTGATGTCCCCGGCCGCAGCCGGGGTAGACCTGATGTCCCCGGCCGCAGCCGGGGTAGACCTGATGTCCCCGGCCGCAGCCGGGGTAGACCTGATGTCCCCGGCCGCAGCCGGGGTAGACCTGTTGTCCCCGGCCGCAGCCGGGGTAGACCTGATGTCCCCGGGCGGTGCCGGGGTAGACCTGATGTCCCCGGCCGGAGCCGGGGTAGACCTGATGTCCCCGGGCGGAGCCGGGGTAGACCTGATGTCCCCGGCCGCAGCCGGGGTAGACCTGATGTCCCCGGGCGGTGCCGGGGTAGACCTGATGTCCCCGGCCGGAGCCGGGGTAGACCTGATGTCCCCGGGCGGAGCCGGGGTAGACCTGATGTCCCCGGGCGGAGCCGGGGTAGACCTGTTGTCCCCGGCCGCAGCGGAGGTAGACCTGTTGTCCCCGGGCGGAGCCGGGGTAGACCTGATGTCCCCGGCCGCAGCCGGGGTAGACCTGATGTCCCCGGCCGCAGCCGGGGTAGACCTGATGTCCCCGGCCGCAGCCGGGGTAGACCTGATGTCCCCGGCCGCAGCCGGGGTAGACCTGTTGTCCCCGGCCGCAGCCGGGGTAGACCTGATGTCCCCGGGCGGTGCCGGGGTAGACCTGATGTCCCCGGCCGGAGCCGGGGTAGACCTGATGTCCCCGGGCGGAGCCGGGGTAGACCTGATGTCCCCGGCCGCAGCCGGGGTAGACCTGATGTCCCCGGGCGGTGCCGGGGTAGACCTGATGTCCCCGGCCGGAGCCGGGGTAGACCTGATGTCCCCGGGCGGAGCCGGGGTAGACCTGATGTCCCCGACCGGAGCCGGGGTAGACCTGTTGTCCCCGGCCGCAGCCGGGGTAGACCTGATGTCCCCGGGCGGAGCCGGGGTAGACCTGTTGTCCCCGGCCGCAGCCGGGGTAGACCTGATGTCCCCGACCGGAGCCGGGGTAGACCTGATGTCCCCGACCGGAGCCGGGGTAGACCTGATGTCCCCGGCCGCAGCCGGGGTAGACCTGATGTCCCCGGCCGCAGCCGGGGTAGACCTGATGTCCCCGACCGGAGCCGGGGTAGACCTGTTGTCCCCGGCCGCAGCCGGGGTAGACCTGATGTCCCCGGGCGGAGCCGGGGTAGACCTGATGTCCCCGGGCGGAGCCGGGGTAGACCTGTTGTCCCCGGCCGCAGCCGGGGTAGACCTGATGTCCCCGGGCGGAGCCGGGGTAGACCTGTTGTCCCCGGCCGCAGCCGGGGTAGACCTGATGTCCCCGGCCGGAGCCGGGGTAGACCTGATGTCCCCAGCCGCCGCCGGGGTAGACCTGATTAGCCCGGTCCGGCTCGGATCCATGGTAGACCTGCTGTCCCCCTGTTGTCGCCCGCCGCCCGGGCACCTCGCCGTGCCCAGCGACCCCGGAGCCGGGCGAAGCTCACAGCCTCATAACACCCCGGAGCCAGATGGCTCGATCGATCCCCCGTCCCACACAATGAACCCCAACCCCACCCCCCCCTTTCAAGACCATGACATGTTTTCCATTTTTTTGTTGTTGTTCTTTGGGGGGATTTGGTTTGGGTTTGCTTTGGTATTTTGTTTTGTTTTGTTTTTCTGGGGGGGGGGGGGGGGGGGGCTGTTTTGGGGGTTTTTTGGGGGTTTTTTCCAGTTGCTTTGGCTTTCTCTGATACTGATTTTTGAGGTTGTTTTTTTTGGGGGGGTTGGGGGGCTTGTGGTTTGGATTTGGGTTTTCTTGGGTTGTCCCCCACCCCCCCGGGCCCCCCCCCCGCCCCGCCCCTTTTTCTTTTCTCCTTTCCTGAAAGAATGGCTCTTCTATTTGCTTGGAACGAGAAACTTATCCGGGAAAGCAAACCAACCCAAAAATGGACCCATTTGATTTCTTTTTCTTTCGTATCGGAAGCGCCCCCAGCCGAGCCGACGGGCAAGCCGAGGCCGGTGCTCTGCCTGCTGACACGCTGACCTGGCCAAACAGCGCCCCCACCACCCACCCCCCGCCCTGCCCCGCCACGCCCTCCTGGGGTGGAACCTACCCAGGCCGGCCCCCCTGGCCCCGATGCGGCTCGCCCCGCCGCGCCCCTCCCCTCCCCTCCCCGCCCCGCCCCGCCCCGCCCGCCGGTAGAGGCGACGGCGGCCGCCGGCACCACCGCCAGCACACAGGCGCTGTGTGTAGCTTTCGGGCGGGTTGTTTCACGGTCCGCAGAGGTCTTGGGCCCTCGACGTGACTCTAGGGGGCCGTGGGGACTCGGTGCCGAGGCGCCCGGGGCCGGCACGAAGCCACCGGCCCTGGTCCGCACAGAGACAGAAACAGTGACACGCACCCCCCCCCCCCAACTAACCCTAACCCTAACCCTAACTCCCCCCGCCCCCGACTAACCCTAACCCTAACACTAACCCTAACTCCCCCCGCCCCCCACTAACCCTAACCCTAACCCTAACCCTAACCCTAACCCTAACCCTAACCCCCCCCCCCCAACCCTAACCCTAACCCTAACCCCCTAACCCCCCCCCCACTAACCCTAACCCTAACCCTAACCCTAACCCCCCCCCCCACTAACCCTAACCCTAACCCTAACCCTAACCCCCCCCCCCCCCCCCCAACTAACCCTAACCCTAACCCTAACGCACGGCCACGCCTGCAGGCTACCACACCGCTGCGCGTGAAAGGAAGGCGCGGCCAACCATCCCCGCCCCCTCGCCAACCCCTCCCCAGCCACCTCCACCCGGCCCCCTGCCACCCGCGCGCGCGCAGCCGCCCGCCGGCCCGCCCATAGGCATTCACGCTCTGGCGTGCCCTCTCTCCCTGGCCCTGCCCCGGCCCCTGGCCCTGCCCGCTCTGTGGCAAGCGCAGCCGGCCATGGGCGGTTGGGGGCGCCCCGCCCTCCCCCATCAGCCTCCCCGGCGCTGTCTGCATCCTTTTGCCGCTTGCTAGGCTGCCGTAGGCCAAGGCCGGCCCGGGACAACAGGTCTAGCCAAGAGCCTGGGACAACAGGTCTACCCTAGGGGCCTGGGACAACAGGTCTAGCCAAGGGGCCGGGCTGCCGTAGGCGAGGGCCCGCCCGGGGACAACAGGTCTACCCCCAGGGCCTGGGACAAAAGGTCTACCCCAAGGGGCCTGGGCTATCAGGTCTACCCCGGAAGCGCAGGACATCAGGTCTACCCCGGCGGCCCGGGACAACAGGTCTACCCCAAGGGGCCCGGGACAACAGGTCTACCCAAGGGGCCTGGGACAACAGGTCTACCCCGGCGGCGCGGGAC
Organism: Agelaius phoeniceus; assembly: GCF_051311805.1. Classification (NCBI taxonomy): domain Eukaryota; kingdom Metazoa; phylum Chordata; class Aves; order Passeriformes; family Icteridae; genus Agelaius; species Agelaius phoeniceus. The sequence continues at coordinate 493,132 of NW_027509875.1, forward strand.
AACAGGTCTACCCCGGAGGCCCGGGACAACAGGTCTACCCCGAAGCCTAGGACAACAGGTCTACCCCGGGCCTCGGCTGTCAGGTCTACCCCGGAGGCCCAGGCTGCCGTAGGCCAAGGCCGGCCCGGGACAACAGGTCTACCCAAGGGGCCTGGGACAACAGGTCTGCCCCGGCGGCCCGGGACAACAGGTCTAGCCCGGCGGCCCGGGACAACAGGTCTAGCCTAGGGGCCTCGGCCATCAGGTCTACCCCGAAGCCTAGGACATCAGGTCTACCCCAAGGGGCCTGGGACAACAGGTCTACCCCGAAGCCTAGGACGTCAGGTCTACCCCGGCGGCCCGGGACAACAGGTCTACCCCGGGCCTGGGACAACAGGTCTACCCCGGAGGCCCGGGACAACAGGTCTAGCCCGGCGGCCCGGGACAACAGGTCTACCCTAGGGGCCTCGGCCATCAGGTCTACCCCGAAGCCTGGGACAACAGGTCTACCCCGGAGGCCCGGGACAACAGGTCTACCCCGGAAGCCTAGGACATCAGGTCTACCCCGAAGCCTAGGACATCAGGTCTACCCCAAGGGGCCTGGGACAACAGGTCTACCCAAGGGGCCTCGGCCATCAGGTCTACCCCGAAGCCTAGGACATCAGGTCTACCCCGAAGCCTAGGACAACAGGTCTACCCCGGAGGCCTGGGACAACAGGTCTACCCTAGGGGCCTCGGCCATCAGGTCTACCCCGAAGCCTAGGACAACAGGTCTACCCCGGCGGCCCGGGACAACAGGTCTAGCCCGGAGGCCCGGGACAACAGGTCTACCCCGGCGGCCCGGGACAACAGGTCTACCCCAAGGGGCCTGGGACAACAGGTCTACCCAAGGGGCCTCGGCCATCAGGTCTACCCCGAAGCTTAGGACATCAGGTCTACCCCAAGGGGCCTGGGACAACAGGTCTACCCCGGAGGCCCGGGACAACAGGTCTACCCTAGGGGCCTCGGCCATCAGGTCTACCCCGAAGCCTGGGACATCAGGTCTACCCCGGCGGCCCGGGACAACGGGTCTACCCCGGCGGCCCGGGACAACAGGTCTACCCCGAAGCCTAGGACAACAGGTCTACCCCGGCGGCCCGGGACAACAGGTCTACCCTGAAGGCCTGGGACAACAGGTCTACCCCGAAGCCTGGGACATCAGGTCTACCCCAAGGAGCCTGGGACAACAGGTCTACCCCGGTGGCCCGGGACAACTGGTCTACCCCGGAGGCCCCGGACATCAGGTCTACCCCGGTGGCCCCGGACATCAGGTCTACCCCAAGGAGCCTGGGACAACAGGTCTACCCAAGGGGCCCGGGACAACAGGTCTACCCCGGAGGCCCCGGACATCAGGTCTACCCCGGTGGCCCCGGACATCAGGTCTACCCCAAGGAGCCTGGGAC
>NW_027509875.1:502052-504552 GCF_051311805.1 Agelaius phoeniceus
CGACGACGACGACCGCGGCGACGCCCGCCGGGCCCGCAGGGAAGGGATCGAGGCCCGCCGAGGGAAGCGCTTCCCTCGCCCAACACCCCTGACCGCCTTCCCCTCCGGCCACCGGCGGCACGCCGCCGCCGCCGCCGCCGCAGCCGCCCGCCGCGGGCGACGGGCCTGCGAGGCGACCCCAGCCGCGCCGCCGGGGTGGCCCCCGGACGGCGATTGATCGTCAAGCGACGCTCAGACAGGCGTAGCCCCGGGAGGAACCCGGGGCCGCAAGTGCGTTCGAAGTGTCGATGATCAATGTGTCCTGCAATTCACATTAATTCTCGCAGCTAGCTGCGTTCTTCATCGACGCACGAGCCGAGTGATCCACCGCTAAGAGTTGTCTGCCTTTCGGGCACCGCTCACGCCAGAGCGGCCCCTTTTTTGGTTTAGGACAATGCCGCCGAGGACGCGCGGGCGCGCGCCTGGCTTCCGAGACCGTACGAGCACACGGAAAACGGGAGGAAAAAAAAGGAAAAAAACAAACCCACTCTCCGAAGGCCGGCCAAGAGGCGGGGGAGCCCGCGCCCCCGACCGCCTCCCCCCGCGAGGGGAGACGCCGACCTCACCCACGCCGTCCTTCGGAGGCGGCCCAGGCGCCCGGGCTCGGCCCGGCCTCCGCGCGGAGGGCCGGGCGGCGCGCGCCGGACACGCGGGGGGCACAGGGCGGCCCGCCCGCTTCTCGCTTTCACGGGACGACGCGCACAACGCACACGGCACGCGGCCGGGGGCGCGCGGCCGTCGGCCCCCGCGCCGCGCCGGCTCTCCCCTCGGCCCCGACGCCGCGGGCCTGGCGCGGAGCGCCGCCGCGCCGCCGCGCGGCCGGCGTTGTCTCTCTCTTCCCCCCACCACGGGCACGGGCCTTTCCCCTGGGCTCGAGACGGGCACGCGACGGCGACCGGCACAGCCCGCCGGCACGCCTCCCGCGGGACCGCTCCCCCGCCGGGCGGGCGGGCGAGCGACCGGCGGACGCGCTCCGCCGCCGGCCCCGGAGGCGGGCGCCACCGAGAGCCGAGCCGGCGTCGCCTGCGCCCGAGGCCTGCCGGACGGCAGACCCGGCCGCCGCCGGGGCGGCACACGCCCGGGACCGCCGCCGCCGCCTCGCACCGCCGGGGCCCCTCGCCTCGGGCACGCGCCCGGCGGGAAGGCGCCGCGGCGGCTGAGCCGGGGGGCAGCGCCCGCTCTCCTCGTTCGCACGCGGAGACCGGGCGGGGAGGAGCGCCCCCGCGGCCGCCCCCGCACGCCTTCCTGCGCGGCCCACACGCGGCCGCGCGGGCAAGGGCGACGGAGGCGAGGCGACGAGCGGAGCCCGGGACGGGACCGCCGCCGGCCGACGGCGGGCGCCGTCCGGCCGACCGTCCCCGCAGGGAGGGACACCCGTCGAGCGGCGCCGCCGCCGCTCGCCACGGGGTCGCCCGCGCTCGCGGGCCTCCGCCGCCGGAGGGCCCGCCGAGCGCTCGCCCCCCCCCACCGGCGGGCGGGGCGGTCGAGCCAGGGGACGGCCGGCGGACGACGGCGCCGCCGCGCCGCGCCTTCGAGGAAGGAAAGGCCGTCGAGGGGAAGAGAGGCGCCGGACGCGCCGGACGCGGCGCCGCCGCGCGCGCCAGAGACCGCGGCGGCGGGCCCAGGAGAGAGAGCGCGGGCGGGCCCCGGCGGCCGTCGCCCCGCGGCCGAGGAAGGGGCAGAGAGCGCGCGCTCTCTGCCGGGCGTCGCCCGTTACCACGAGGCGGGCGGGTCGGCCCCCGCGGCCGACCGCGCGCCGCGGCCTCTCCGCCGAGGCCGGGCCACGGAGAGGGGGGGGCAGGGCGCCCCTCCCCGGCGCGGCGCGGTTGACCCCGCCCGCGGCGCGCGGCGGGGACGACGACGACGACGACGGCCGCGACGGAGGAGCGCGGCCGGTGGCCACGGGACAACCACCGCAGGGGATCGGCGGGAGTAGCTGCTCCCCACCCCTCAGTGGCGCCCCGCACGGCCACCGCCCGCGGCACACGCCCGCCGCCGCCACCGCCGCCGCCGCCGCCACGGCGGGCCGCGCCGAGCCGCCCGAGTCTTTAAACCGCCGCCCGGCCCCGCCGGCCCCCTTTCGGCCCACAACCCGCAGCGTTTGACGACGCCGAGGGCAAGAAAACCTGGGGGGACCGCCGAGGCGCCGAGCGCTAGGTACCTGGCCCTGGGGCGAGGGAAACGACCTGCATGGCCCCGCCGGGGTGCCTCCCCCGCTGCCGCCCTCGGGGGAGCGTCCACCGGCGGGGGCGCGCCCGACATCTGCCGCCACCACCGCCACGTCCTTCTCGGGGCCCGGGGTTTCCCTCAGTAGCCCGGCGCTGCGCGCCCGAGAGGACCGCCGCGGCTCGGGCCGCCCCGCCGGCGCGGGGGACACGCGGGCCCGACCACCGAGCACAACCTCGGGCGCGCGCGCGCGCCACCCAGCGCGGCCCGGAACGCCCGGGGCCTCGGCCCTCGG
>NW_027509875.1:509552-517052 GCF_051311805.1 Agelaius phoeniceus
TCTCCCCGCCTCGGGGCCGGCGAGCAGCTTTCTCGGATCGTCTTTCGCCCCCTTCTTGCTCTCTCTCTCGGCCTTCTCCGGATCCGCTCTTGCGCGGCCCTTCTCTCTCGCCTCCGCGGATCCGGCTCTTTCGCGCGGCCCCTTCTCTCTCGCCTCGCCAACTGGACCCACTTTTCCCTGGGAAGGACGGGAGCCGGGACACAAAGGCACGCGCGCTTCGTCCCGGCTAGGCGGCACTCGCTTGGCCCTGGCGACCGCACGCGCGGCCGCTCCGCTCCGCCTCGGACGCAGGTACGGGGTCAACCTGCGGGGATGCGGCCCGTCACCTCGCTCCCATAAGACGGACAGACGAGTCCAAAGCCGGCCAGGCCTCCAAGAGGACCAATGCAGCTCGACCGGGGAGGGGCGCCAACGCAGGCCGCCTCCTACCATGACGCAGTCGGAGGCGGCCGACAACAGCGACCCCTTGGTGAACTTCCGCAGACGGCCGGGACAACAGGTCTACCCGGCCGGCGCCGAAATTGCACTAAGTCCCGCCGGAGCGAGGTAGACCTGATGTCCCCGGCCGGCGCCCGCCACCAGGGGGCAAGGCCGGCCCCCGGCGGACCCCGGAGCGAGGTAGACCTGATGTCCCCGACCGGAGCCGGGGTAGACCTGTTGTCCCCGGGCGGAGCCGGGGTAGACCTGTTGTCCCCGGGCGGAGCCGGGGTAGACCTGTTGTCCCCGACCGGAGCCGGGGTAGACCTGATGTCCCCGACCGGAGCCGGGGTAGACGTGATGTCCCCGGCCGCAGCCGGGGTAGACCTGTTGTCCCCGGCCGGAGCCGGGGTAGACCTGATGTCCCCGGCCGCAGCCGGGGTAGACCTGATGTCCCCGGCCGGAGCCGGGGTAGACCTGTTGTCCCCGACCGGAGCCGGGGTAGACCTGATGTCCCCGGCCACAGCGGAGGGAGACCTGTTGTCCCCGGCCGGAGCCGGGGTAGACCTGATGTCCCCGACCGGAGCCGGGGTAGACCTGTTGTCCCCGGCCGCAGCCGGGGTAGACCTGATGTCCCCGGGCGGAGCCGGGGTAGACCTGATGTCCCCGGGCGGAGCCGGGGTAGACCTGATGTCCCCGGCCGCAGCGGGGGTAGACCTGATGTCCCCGACCGGAGCCGGGGTAGACCTGATGTCCCCGGCCGGAGCCGGGGTAGACCTGTTGTCCCCGGCCGGAGCCGGGGTAGACCTGTTGTCCCCGGCCGGAGCCGGGGTAGACCTGATGTCCCCGACCGGAGCCGGGGTAGACCTGATGTCCCCGGCCGGAGCCATGGTAGACCTGATGTCCCCGGCCGCAGCCGGGGTAGACCTGATGTCCCCGGCCGGAGCCGGGGTAGACCTGTTGTCCCCGACCGGAGCCGGGGTAGACCTGATGTCCCCGGCCACAGCGGAGGTAGACCTGATGTCCCGGGCCGGAGCCGGGGTAGACCTGATGTCCCCGTCCGGAGCCGGGGTAGACCTGTTGTCCCCGGCCGGAGCCGGGGTAGACCTGTTGTCCCCGGCCGGAGCCGGGGTAGACCTGATGTCCCCGACCGGAGCCGGGGTAGACCTGATGTCCCCGGCCGGAGCCGGGGTAGACCTGATGTCCCCGGCCGCAGCCGGGGTAGACCTGATGTCCCCGGCCGCAGCCGGGGTAGACCTGTTGTCCCCGACCGGAGCCGGGGTAGACCTGATGTCCCCGGCCGCAGCGGAGGTAGACCTGATGTCCCCGGCCGGAGCCGGGGTAGACCTGTTGTCCCCGGCCGCAGCCGGGGTAGACCTGATGTCCCCGGCCGGAGCCGGGGTAGACCTGATGTCCCCGGCCGCAGCCGGGGTAGACCTGATGTCCCCGGGCGGAGCCGGGGTAGACCTGATGTCCCCGGGCGGAGCCGGGGTAGACCTGTTGTCCCCGGCCGCAGCGGAGGTAGACCTGTTGTCCCCGGGCGGAGCCGGGGTAGACCTGATGTCCCCGGCCGCAGCCGGGGTAGACCTGATGTCCCCGGCCGCAGCCGGGGTAGACCTGATGTCCCCGGCCGCAGCCGGGGTAGACCTGATGTCCCCGGCCGCAGCCGGGGTAGACCTGTTGTCCCCGGCCGCAGCCGGGGTAGACCTGATGTCCCCGGGCGGTGCCGGGGTAGACCTGATGTCCCCGGCCGGAGCCGGGGTAGACCTGATGTCCCCGGGCGGAGCCGGGGTAGACCTGATGTCCCCGGCCGCAGCCGGGGTAGACCTGATGTCCCCGGGCGGTGCCGGGGTAGACCTGATGTCCCCGGCCGGAGCCGGGGTAGACCTGATGTCCCCGGGCGGAGCCGGGGTAGACCTGATGTCCCCGACCGGAGCCGGGGTAGACCTGTTGTCCCCGGCCGCAGCCGGGGTAGACCTGATGTCCCCGGGCGGAGCCGGGGTAGACCTGTTGTCCCCGGCCGCAGCCGGGGTAGACCTGATGTCCCCGACCGGAGCCGGGGTAGACCTGATGTCCCCGACCGGAGCCGGGGTAGACCTGATGTCCCCGGCCGCAGCCGGGGTAGACCTGATGTCCCCGGCCGCAGCCGGGGTAGACCTGATGTCCCCGACCGGAGCCGGGGTAGACCTGTTGTCCCCGGCCGCAGCCGGGGTAGACCTGATGTCCCCGGGCGGAGCCGGGGTAGACCTGATGTCCCCGGGCGGAGCCGGGGTAGACCTGTTGTCCCCGGCCGCAGCCGGGGTAGACCTGATGTCCCCGGGCGGAGCCGGGGTAGACCTGTTGTCCCCGGCCGCAGCCGGGGTAGACCTGATGTCCCCGGCCGGAGCCGGGGTAGACCTGATGTCCCCAGCCGCCGCCGGGGTAGACCTGATTAGCCCGGTCCGGCTCGGATCCATGGTAGACCTGCTGTCCCCCTGTTGTCGCCCGCCGCCCGGGCACCTCGCCGTGCCCAGCGACCCCGGAGCCGGGCGAAGCTCACAGCCTCATAACACCCCGGAGCCAGATGGCTCGATCGATCCCCCGTCCCACACAATGAACCCCAACCCCACCCCCCCCTTTCAAGACCATGACATGTTTTCCATTTTTTTGTTGTTGTTCTTTGGGGGGATTTGGTTTGGGTTTGCTTTGGTATTTTGTTTTGTTTTGTTTTTCTGGGGGGGGGGGGGGGGGGGGCTGTTTTGGGGGTTTTTTGGGGGTTTTTTCCAGTTGCTTTGGCTTTCTCTGATACTGATTTTTGAGGTTGTTTTTTTTGGGGGGGTTGGGGGGCTTGTGGTTTGGATTTGGGTTTTCTTGGGTTGTCCCCCACCCCCCCGGGCCCCCCCCCGCCCCGCCCCTTTTTCTTTTCTCCTTTCCTGAAAGAATGGCTCTTCTATTTGCTTGGAACGAGAAACTTATCCGGGAAAGCAAACCAACCCAAAAATGGACCCATTTGATTTCTTTTTCTTTCGTATCGGAAGCGCCCCCAGCCGAGCCGACGGGCAAGCCGAGGCCGGTGCTCTGCCTGCTGACACGCTGACCTGGCCAAACAGCGCCCCCACCACCCACCCCCCGCCCTGCCCCGCCACGCCCTCCTGGGGTGGAACCTACCCAGGCCGGCCCCCCTGGCCCCGATGCGGCTCGCCCCGCCGCGCCCCTCCCCTCCCCTCCCCGCCCCGCCCCGCCCCGCCCGCCGGTAGAGGCGACGGCGGCCGCCGGCACCACCGCCAGCACACAGGCGCTGTGTGTAGCTTTCGGGCGGGTTGTTTCACGGTCCGCAGAGGTCTTGGGCCCTCGACGTGACTCTAGGGGGCCGTGGGGACTCGGTGCCGAGGCGCCCGGGGCCGGCACGAAGCCACCGGCCCTGGTCCGCACAGAGACAGAAACAGTGACACGCACCCCCCCCCCCCAACTAACCCTAACCCTAACCCTAACTCCCCCCGCCCCCGACTAACCCTAACCCTAACACTAACCCTAACTCCCCCCGCCCCCCACTAACCCTAACCCTAACCCTAACCCTAACCCTAACCCTAACCCTAACCCCCCCCCCCCTAACCCTAACCCTAACCCTAACCCCCTAACCCCCCCCCCACTAACCCTAACCCTAACCCTAACCCTAACCCCCCCCCCCACTAACCCTAACCCTAACCCTAACCCTAACCCCCCCCCCCCCCCCCCAACTAACCCTAACCCTAACCCTAACGCACGGCCACGCCTGCAGGCTACCACACCGCTGCGCGTGAAAGGAAGGCGCGGCCAACCATCCCCGCCCCCTCGCCAACCCCTCCCCAGCCACCTCCACCCGGCCCCCTGCCACCCGCGCGCGCGCAGCCGCCCGCCGGCCCGCCCATAGGCATTCACGCTCTGGCGTGCCCTCTCTCCCTGGCCCTGCCCCGGCCCCTGGCCCTGCCCGCTCTGTGGCAAGCGCAGCCGGCCATGGGCGGTTGGGGGCGCCCCGCCCTCCCCCATCAGCCTCCCCGGCGCTGTCTGCATCCTTTTGCCGCTTGCTAGGCTGCCGTAGGCCAAGGCCGGCCCGGGACAACAGGTCTAGCCAAGAGCCTGGGACAACAGGTCTACCCTAGGGGCCTGGGACAACAGGTCTAGCCAAGGGGCCGGGCTGCCGTAGGCGAGGGCCCGCCCGGGGACAACAGGTCTACCCCCAGGGCCTGGGACAAAAGGTCTACCCCAAGGGGCCTGGGCTATCAGGTCTACCCCGGAAGCGCAGGACATCAGGTCTACCCCGGCGGCCCGGGACAACAGGTCTACCCCAAGGGGCCCGGGACAACAGGTCTACCCAAGGGGCCTGGGACAACAGGTCTACCCCGGCGGCGCGGGACAACAGGTCTACCCCGGAGGCCCGGGACAACAGGTCTACCCCGAAGCCTAGGACAACAGGTCTACCCCGGGCCTCGGCTGTCAGGTCTACCCCGGAGGCCCAGGCTGCCGTAGGCCAAGGCCGGCCCGGGACAACAGGTCTACCCAAGGGGCCTGGGACAACAGGTCTGCCCCGGCGGCCCGGGACAACAGGTCTAGCCCGGCGGCCCGGGACAACAGGTCTAGCCTAGGGGCCTCGGCCATCAGGTCTACCCCGAAGCCTAGGACATCAGGTCTACCCCAAGGGGCCTGGGACAACAGGTCTACCCCGAAGCCTAGGACGTCAGGTCTACCCCGGCGGCCCGGGACAACAGGTCTACCCCGGGCCTGGGACAACAGGTCTACCCCGGAGGCCCGGGACAACAGGTCTAGCCCGGCGGCCCGGGACAACAGGTCTACCCTAGGGGCCTCGGCCATCAGGTCTACCCCGAAGCCTGGGACAACAGGTCTACCCCGGAGGCCCGGGACAACAGGTCTACCCCGGAAGCCTAGGACATCAGGTCTACCCCGAAGCCTAGGACATCAGGTCTACCCCAAGGGGCCTGGGACAACAGGTCTACCCAAGGGGCCTCGGCCATCAGGTCTACCCCGAAGCCTAGGACATCAGGTCTACCCCGAAGCCTAGGACAACAGGTCTACCCCGGAGGCCTGGGACAACAGGTCTACCCTAGGGGCCTCGGCCATCAGGTCTACCCCGAAGCCTAGGACAACAGGTCTACCCCGGCGGCCCGGGACAACAGGTCTAGCCCGGAGGCCCGGGACAACAGGTCTACCCCGGCGGCCCGGGACAACAGGTCTACCCCAAGGGGCCTGGGACAACAGGTCTACCCAAGGGGCCTCGGCCATCAGGTCTACCCCGAAGCTTAGGACATCAGGTCTACCCCAAGGGGCCTGGGACAACAGGTCTACCCCGGAGGCCCGGGACAACAGGTCTACCCTAGGGGCCTCGGCCATCAGGTCTACCCCGAAGCCTGGGACATCAGGTCTACCCCGGCGGCCCGGGACAACGGGTCTACCCCGGCGGCCCGGGACAACAGGTCTACCCCGAAGCCTAGGACAACAGGTCTACCCCGGCGGCCCGGGACAACAGGTCTACCCTGAAGGCCTGGGACAACAGGTCTACCCCGAAGCCTGGGACATCAGGTCTACCCCAAGGAGCCTGGGACAACAGGTCTACCCCGGTGGCCCGGGACAACTGGTCTACCCCGGAGGCCCCGGACATCAGGTCTACCCCGGTGGCCCCGGACATCAGGTCTACCCCAAGGAGCCTGGGACAACAGGTCTACCCAAGGGGCCCGGGACAACAGGTCTACCCCGGAGGCCCCGGACATCAGGTCTACCCCGAAGCCTGGGACATCAGGTCTACCCCGGCGGCCCGGGACAACGGGTCTACCCCGGCGGCCCGGGACAACAGGTCTACCCCGAAGCCTAGGACAACAGGTCTACCCCGGCGGCCCGGGACAACAGGTCTACCCTGAAGGCCTGGGACAACAGGTCTACCCCGAAGCCTGGGACATCAGGTCTACCCCAAGGAGCCTGGGACAACAGGTCTACCCCGGTGGCCCGGGACAACTGGTCTACCCCGGAGGCCCCGGACATCAGGTCTACCCCGGTGGCCCCGGACATCAGGTCTACCCCAAGGAGCCTGGGACAACAGGTCTACCCAAGGGGCCCGGGACAACAGGTCTACCCCGGAGGCCCCGGACATCAGGTCTACCCCGGTGGCCCCGGACATCAGGTCTACCCCAAGGAGCCTGGGACAACAGGTCTACCCCGGTGGCCCGGGACAACTGGTCTACCCCGGAGGCCCCGGACATCAGGTCTACCCCGGAGGCCCCGGACATCAGGTCTACCCCGGTGGCCCCGGACATCAGGTCTACCCCAAGGAGCCTGGGACAACAGGTCTACCCCGGTGGCCCGGGACAACTGGTCTACCCCGGAGGCCCCGGACATCAGGTCTACCCCGGAGGCCCCGGACATCAGGTCTACCCCGGTGGCCCCGGACATCAGGTCTACCCCAAGGAGCCTGGGACAACAGGTCTACCCCAGGGGCCCGGGACAACTGGTCTACCCCAGGGGCCCGGGACAACTGGTCTACCCCGGAGGCCCCGGACATCAGGTCTACCCCAAGGAGCCTGGGACAACAGGTCTACCCAAGGGGCCCGGGACAACAGGTCTACCCCGGAGGCCCCGGACATCAGGTCTACCCCGGTGGCCCCGGACATCAGGTCTACCCCAAGGAGCCTGGGACAACAGGTCTACCCCGGTGGCCCGGGACAACTGGTCTACCCCGGAGGCCCCGGACATCAGGTCTACCCCGGAGGCCCCGGACATCAGGTCTACCCCGGTGGCCCCGGACATCAGGTCTACCCCAAGGAGCCTGGGACAACAGGTCTACCCCGGTGGCCCGGGACAACTGGTCTACCCCGGAGGCCCCGGACATCAGGTCTACCCCGGAGGCCCCGGACATCAGGTCTACCCCGGTGGCCCCGGACATCAGGTCTACCCCAAGGAGCCTGGGACAACAGGTCTACCCCAGGGGCCCGGGACAACTGGTCTACCCCAGGGGCCCGGGACAACTGGTCTACCCCGGAGGCCCCGGACATCAGGTCTACCCCAAGGAGCCTGGGACAACAGGTCTACCCAAGGGGCCCGGGACAACAGGTCTACCCC
>NW_027509875.1:529552-537052 GCF_051311805.1 Agelaius phoeniceus
TCGCTCTGCAGCAGGCGGCGGAACGGCAAAGGAGCCTGCGGACCGGGCTCTGGGCCACCCGCGTCCGCGCCCCATCGCCTTCGGGCACACTTTCGCCCTTCTTTCTCTCTCTCTCTCGTCTCTTTTCCCTTCTCGCGGCTCAGCTCCAGCCGCACCGCCGCCCGGCGCTGCTCGCGGCCGGCACCCACACGGGCGCTACCCGGACCGGGGCCGGCACCGGCACCTCGCGTGGTTTTTTCAAGGACACCTGAAGGCTCGCGGGGCCACGCGGCCGTCACACAGCTCGGGACGGTCAAGACGCCCTTCCCCAGGCCAGCGGGAGGGGCGACACCTCGCCTGCGACGGGAAGCGAATTGGAAAGGAGACCGCCCTGCCCGAGCACCGGACCCTCCCCGCCGTGGCTTCCCCGCCACAGAGAAGCCTCGGAAGGAGAGCCGGCCCGCCGGGGGCCCTCTCCGACGCCACCCGAAAAGCCACATCGATCAGCCGCGGCTCCGCGCCGACGGCGACAAGGGCCCCACGGCCACGCTTCCTGGGACAACAACGGCGACGGCCGCCCAGCCCACCTGCCCGTCGGCTCGCTCGCTCGCCTCAGCAGCAGAGGAGCGCGGGGGGTGCCGCCACCCGCCCGCCCGCAGCCGGCAACGGCGGGACTGGAGCGGCCCGGGGAGAACCCGGCCGAGCGTGCGAGAAAAAGTGCCACCGACCTGGCGCGGCCACGGGCCACCGGCGGCTTTCGCCCGGCCTCGCGGCGGTCGGCTTGCCCTGCCGGAACAAAAAAGGCCGGGGGACGGCACGACAAAAGAAAAAGGCACACGGAGGCGCGTTCGCAACGCCCCGTGCTAGCCACGGGGGCCACGGGGCCAGGGGCCCGCAGCGGGGGGGCCGAGTGACGGGCCTCAACTGCCTCCCCACCACGGACTCACCGGCATCCCGCCTCGCGCTGTCGTCGCAACGCTCCTCAGTGCCGCGGCTTAGGGCCGCCAGAGAAAAAGACACAAGGCCCGCGGAGGAGGCCTGGCGGGTGCCCCCCACACTCCGCCCGCCTCAACCGAAAGCAACCGACCCGGCAAAGCGGCAAAGCCGGCCCCGCCCGGCACAAGCGGCTCAGTCGATCCGGCCACGACCGAGGTAGGCGAGGCGCCGCCGCCTCGCCCAGGACCAGTCCGGGGGGGCTTCTCCGTCGGGTGCCGGGCCCGGCAAGTTCAAAAAAAAAAAAAAAAAAGAACTAGGCCCAAAAATTCTGCCCGCCACAAGGCGGGTCCCCGGCTTAAGGCCGAGGGAGGGGGACGGCTTCTCCAACGCGGGCCGAGCACCGCCGCCACCGCCGAGGCGGACCGACGGGCCCAAAACCGCGCCCGCCGAGCGGGCCCCCGGCTTAAGGCCGGGCAGAAAAGGGACGAGGCGCCGCCGCCTCGCCCGCCACCGGTGCCCGGGGGGGGCCGCCCCCCCCCGTGGCCAATCGACCGGCAGAAGCCGGGCCGGAGCGGGACACGCTGCTCGCGGCTTCTCTTTCTCTCTCTCTCTCAACTCTCACTCTCTCTCTTCTCTCTCGGCAACTCTCTCTCTGGGCTCGCTCTCGCTCTCTCGGCTCTCTCTCCCCGCCTCGGGGCCGGCGAGCAGCTTTCTCGGATCGTCTTTCGCCCCCTTCTTGCTCTCTCTCTCGGCCTTCTCCGGATCCGCTCTTGCGCGGCCCTTCTCTCTCGCCTCCGCGGATCCGGCTCTTTCGCGCGGCCCCTTCTCTCTCGCCTCGCCAACTGGACCCACTTTTCCCTGGGAAGGACGGGAGCCGGGACACAAAGGCACGCGCGCTTCGTCCCGGCTAGGCGGCACTCGCTTGGCCCTGGCGACCGCACGCGCGGCCGCTCCGCTCCGCCTCGGACGCAGGTACGGGGTCAACCTGCGGGGATGCGGCCCGTCACCTCGCTCCCATAAGACGGACAGACGAGTCCAAAGCCGGCCAGGCCTCCAAGAGGACCAATGCAGCTCGACCGGGGAGGGGCGCCAACGCAGGCCGCCTCCTACCATGACGCAGTCGGAGGCGGCCGACAACAGCGACCCCTTGGTGAACTTCCGCAGACGGCCGGGACAACAGGTCTACCCGGCCGGCGCCGAAATTGCACTAAGTCCCGCCGGAGCGAGGTAGACCTGATGTCCCCGACCGGAGCCGGGGTAGACCTGTTGTCCCCGGCCGCAGCCGGGGTAGACCTGATGTCCCCGGGCGGAGCCGGGGTAGACCTGATGTCCCCGGGCGGAGCCGGGGTAGACCTGATGTCCCCGGCCGCAGCGGGGGTAGACCTGATGTCCCCGACCGGAGCCGGGGTAGACCTGATGTCCCCGGCCGGAGCCGGGGTAGACCTGTTGTCCCCGGCCGGAGCCGGGGTAGACCTGTTGTCCCCGGCCGGAGCCGGGGTAGACCTGATGTCCCCGACCGGAGCCGGGGTAGACCTGATGTCCCCGGCCGGAGCCATGGTAGACCTGATGTCCCCGGCCGCAGCCGGGGTAGACCTGATGTCCCCGGCCGGAGCCGGGGTAGACCTGTTGTCCCCGACCGGAGCCGGGGTAGACCTGATGTCCCCGGCCACAGCGGAGGTAGACCTGATGTCCCGGGCCGGAGCCGGGGTAGACCTGATGTCCCCGTCCGGAGCCGGGGTAGACCTGTTGTCCCCGGCCGGAGCCGGGGTAGACCTGTTGTCCCCGGCCGGAGCCGGGGTAGACCTGATGTCCCCGACCGGAGCCGGGGTAGACCTGATGTCCCCGGCCGGAGCCGGGGTAGACCTGATGTCCCCGGCCGCAGCCGGGGTAGACCTGATGTCCCCGGCCGCAGCCGGGGTAGACCTGTTGTCCCCGACCGGAGCCGGGGTAGACCTGATGTCCCCGGCCGCAGCGGAGGTAGACCTGATGTCCCCGGCCGGAGCCGGGGTAGACCTGTTGTCCCCGGCCGCAGCCGGGGTAGACCTGATGTCCCCGGCCGGAGCCGGGGTAGACCTGATGTCCCCGGCCGCAGCCGGGGTAGACCTGATGTCCCCGGGCGGAGCCGGGGTAGACCTGATGTCCCCGGGCGGAGCCGGGGTAGACCTGTTGTCCCCGGCCGCAGCGGAGGTAGACCTGTTGTCCCCGGGCGGAGCCGGGGTAGACCTGATGTCCCCGGCCGCAGCCGGGGTAGACCTGATGTCCCCGGCCGCAGCCGGGGTAGACCTGATGTCCCCGGCCGCAGCCGGGGTAGACCTGATGTCCCCGGCCGCAGCCGGGGTAGACCTGTTGTCCCCGGCCGCAGCCGGGGTAGACCTGATGTCCCCGGGCGGTGCCGGGGTAGACCTGATGTCCCCGGCCGGAGCCGGGGTAGACCTGATGTCCCCGGGCGGAGCCGGGGTAGACCTGATGTCCCCGGCCGCAGCCGGGGTAGACCTGATGTCCCCGGGCGGAGCCGGGGTAGACCTGATGTCCCCGACCGGAGCCGGGGTAGACCTGTTGTCCCCGGCCGCAGCCGGGGTAGACCTGATGTCCCCGGGCGGAGCCGGGGTAGACCTGTTGTCCCCGGCCGCAGCCGGGGTAGACCTGATGTCCCCGACCGGAGCCGGGGTAGACCTGATGTCCCCGACCGGAGCCGGGGTAGACCTGATGTCCCCGGCCGCAGCCGGGGTAGACCTGATGTCCCCGGCCGCAGCCGGGGTAGACCTGATGTCCCCGACCGGAGCCGGGGTAGACCTGTTGTCCCCGGCCGCAGCCGGGGTAGACCTGATGTCCCCGGGCGGAGCCGGGGTAGACCTGATGTCCCCGGGCGGAGCCGGGGTAGACCTGTTGTCCCCGGCCGCAGCCGGGGTAGACCTGATGTCCCCGGGCGGAGCCGGGGTAGACCTGTTGTCCCCGGCCGCAGCCGGGGTAGACCTGATGTCCCCGGCCGGAGCCGGGGTAGACCTGATGTCCCCAGCCGCCGCCGGGGTAGACCTGATTAGCCCGGTCCGGCTCGGATCCATGGTAGACCTGCTGTCCCCCTGTTGTCGCCCGCCGCCCGGGCACCTCGCCGTGCCCAGCGACCCCGGAGCCGGGCGAAGCTCACAGCCTCATAACACCCCGGAGCCAGATGGCTCGATCGATCCCCCGTCCCACACAATGAACCCCAACCCCACCCCCCCCTTTCAAGACCATGACATGTTTTCCATTTTTTTGTTGTTGTTCTTTGGGGGGATTTGGTTTGGGTTTGCTTTGGTATTTTGTTTTGTTTTGTTTTTCTGGGGGGGGGGGGGGGGGGGGGCTGTTTTGGGGGTTTTTTGGGGGTTTTTTCCAGTTGCTTTGGCTTTCTCTGATACTGATTTTTGAGGTTGTTTTTTTTGGGGGGGTTGGGGGGCTTGTGGTTTGGATTTGGGTTTTCTTGGGTTGTCCCCCACCCCCCCGGGCCCCCCCCCGCCCCGCCCCTTTTTCTTTTCTCCTTTCCTGAAAGAATGGCTCTTCTATTTGCTTGGAACGAGAAACTTATCCGGGAAAGCAAACCAACCCAAAAATGGACCCATTTGATTTCTTTTTCTTTCGTATCGGAAGCGCCCCCAGCCGAGCCGACGGGCAAGCCGAGGCCGGTGCTCTGCCTGCTGACACGCTGACCTGGCCAAACAGCGCCCCCACCACCCACCCCCCGCCCTGCCCCGCCACGCCCTCCTGGGGTGGAACCTACCCAGGCCGGCCCCCCTGGCCCCGATGCGGCTCGCCCCGCCGCGCCCCTCCCCTCCCCTCCCCGCCCCGCCCCGCCCCGCCCGCCGGTAGAGGCGACGGCGGCCGCCGGCACCACCGCCAGCACACAGGCGCTGTGTGTAGCTTTCGGGCGGGTTGTTTCACGGTCCGCAGAGGTCTTGGGCCCTCGACGTGACTCTAGGGGGCCGTGGGGACTCGGTGCCGAGGCGCCCGGGGCCGGCACGAAGCCACCGGCCCTGGTCCGCACAGAGACAGAAACAGTGACACGCACCCCCCCCCCCCAACTAACCCTAACCCTAACCCTAACTCCCCCCGCCCCCGACTAACCCTAACCCTAACACTAACCCTAACTCCCCCCGCCCCCCACTAACCCTAACCCTAACCCTAACCCTAACCCTAACCCTAACCCTAACCCCCCCCCCCCTAACCCTAACCCTAACCCTAACCCCCTAACCCCCCCCCCACTAACCCTAACCCTAACCCTAACCCTAACCCCCCCCCCCACTAACCCTAACCCTAACCCTAACCCTAACCCCCCCCCCCCCCCCCCAACTAACCCTAACCCTAACCCTAACGCACGGCCACGCCTGCAGGCTACCACACCGCTGCGCGTGAAAGGAAGGCGCGGCCAACCATCCCCGCCCCCTCGCCAACCCCTCCCCAGCCACCTCCACCCGGCCCCCTGCCACCCGCGCGCGCGCAGCCGCCCGCCGGCCCGCCCATAGGCATTCACGCTCTGGCGTGCCCTCTCTCCCTGGCCCTGCCCCGGCCCCTGGCCCTGCCCGCTCTGTGGCAAGCGCAGCCGGCCATGGGCGGTTGGGGGCGCCCCGCCCTCCCCCATCAGCCTCCCCGGCGCTGTCTGCATCCTTTTGCCGCTTGCTAGGCTGCCGTAGGCCAAGGCCGGCCCGGGACAACAGGTCTAGCCAAGAGCCTGGGACAACAGGTCTACCCTAGGGGCCTGGGACAACAGGTCTAGCCAAGGGGCCGGGCTGCCGTAGGCGAGGGCCCGCCCGGGGACAACAGGTCTACCCCCAGGGCCTGGGACAAAAGGTCTACCCCAAGGGGCCTGGGCTATCAGGTCTACCCCGGAAGCGCAGGACATCAGGTCTACCCCGGCGGCCCGGGACAACAGGTCTACCCCAAGGGGCCCGGGACAACAGGTCTACCCAAGGGGCCTGGGACAACAGGTCTACCCCGGCGGCGCGGGACAACAGGTCTACCCCGGAGGCCCGGGACAACAGGTCTACCCCGAAGCCTAGGACAACAGGTCTACCCCGGGCCTCGGCTGTCAGGTCTACCCCGGAGGCCCAGGCTGCCGTAGGCCAAGGCCGGCCCGGGACAACAGGTCTACCCAAGGGGCCTGGGACAACAGGTCTGCCCCGGCGGCCCGGGACAACAGGTCTAGCCCGGCGGCCCGGGACAACAGGTCTAGCCTAGGGGCCTCGGCCATCAGGTCTACCCCGAAGCCTAGGACATCAGGTCTACCCCAAGGGGCCTGGGACAACAGGTCTACCCCGAAGCCTAGGACGTCAGGTCTACCCCGGCGGCCCGGGACAACAGGTCTACCCCGGGCCTGGGACAACAGGTCTACCCCGGAGGCCCGGGACAACAGGTCTAGCCCGGCGGCCCGGGACAACAGGTCTACCCTAGGGGCCTCGGCCATCAGGTCTACCCCGAAGCCTGGGACAACAGGTCTACCCCGGAGGCCCGGGACAACAGGTCTACCCCGGAAGCCTAGGACATCAGGTCTACCCCGAAGCCTAGGACATCAGGTCTACCCCAAGGGGCCTGGGACAACAGGTCTACCCAAGGGGCCTCGGCCATCAGGTCTACCCCGAAGCCTAGGACATCAGGTCTACCCCGAAGCCTAGGACAACAGGTCTACCCCGGAGGCCTGGGACAACAGGTCTACCCTAGGGGCCTCGGCCATCAGGTCTACCCCGAAGCCTAGGACAACAGGTCTACCCCGGCGGCCCGGGACAACAGGTCTAGCCCGGAGGCCCGGGACAACAGGTCTACCCCGGCGGCCCGGGACAACAGGTCTACCCCAAGGGGCCTGGGACAACAGGTCTACCCAAGGGGCCTCGGCCATCAGGTCTACCCCGAAGCTTAGGACATCAGGTCTACCCCAAGGGGCCTGGGACAACAGGTCTACCCCGGAGGCCCGGGACAACAGGTCTACCCTAGGGGCCTCGGCCATCAGGTCTACCCCGAAGCCTGGGACATCAGGTCTACCCCGGCGGCCCGGGACAACGGGTCTACCCCGGCGGCCCGGGACAACAGGTCTACCCCGAAGCCTAGGACAACAGGTCTACCCCGGCGGCCCGGGACAACAGGTCTACCCTGAAGGCCTGGGACAACAGGTCTACCCCGAAGCCTGGGACATCAGGTCTACCCCAAGGAGCCTGGGACAACAGGTCTACCCCGGTGGCCCGGGACAACTGGTCTACCCCGGAGGCCCCGGACATCAGGTCTACCCCGGTGGCCCCGGACATCAGGTCTACCCCAAGGAGCCTGGGACAACAGGTCTACCCAAGGGGCCCGGGACAACAGGTCTACCCCGGAGGCCCCGGACATCAGGTCTACCCCGGTGGCCCCGGACATCAGGTCTACCCCAAGGAGCCTGGGACAACAGGTCTACCCCGGTGGCCCGGGACAACTGGTCTACCCCGGAGGCCCCGGACATCAGGTCTACCCCGGAGGCCCCGGACATCAGGTCTACCCCGGTGGCCCCGGACATCAGGTCTACCCCAAGGAGCCTGGGACAACAGGTCTACCCCGGTGGCCCGGGACAACTGGTCTACCCCGGAGGCC